>NC_142186.1:22346360-22502860 GCF_026936395.1 Plectropomus leopardus
ATGTTGAAAAAATGAACAAAAAGGCAAGGCTATAGTATGGCAAAAATCTCAAAATATGACATGTCCCGAAAACAGCTGAAAACACCTCAAATCGACATGAAATAGCGCGCTGACAAACGCTATAGCATTAAAATCCGCAAAAACGACCCAAAACACCATAAAAAAGGGACATCAAAAAAATGACCGAAAAGGCAAGGCTATAGTAAGGCAAAAATGTCAAAATATGACATGTCCCAAAAACAGCTGAAAACACCTCAAAACGGCATAAAATAGTACGCTGACACACGCTATAGCAATAAAATCCGCAAAAACGACCCAAAACACCATAAAATAGCATGTTGAAAAAATTTCCGAAAAGGCAAGGCTATAGTAAGGCAAAAATGTCAAAATATGACATGTCCCGAAAACAGCTGAAAACACCTCAAAACAGCATTAAATAGCTTGCTGACAAACGCTATAGCATTAAAACGTGCAAAAACGGCCCAAAACACCATAAAATAACATGTTGAAAAAATGACCGAAAAGGCAAGGCTATAGTAAGGCAACAATGTCAAAATATGACATGTCCAAAAAACAGCTGAAAACACCTCAAAACAGAGTAAAATAGCGCGTCAACACACGCCATAGTATTAAAATCCGCAAAAACAACCCAAAACACAATAAAATAGCATGTTGAAAAAATGAACAAAAAGGCAAGGCTATAGTATGGCAAAAATGTCAAAATATGACATGTCCCAAAAACAGCTGAAAACACCTCAAAACAGCATAAAATAGCTTGCTGACAAATGCTATAGCATTAAAACGCAAAAAATGGCCCAAAACCCCATAAAAAAGGGACATCAAAAAAATGACCGAAAAGGCAAGGCTATAGTAAGGCGAAAATGTCAAAATATGAAATATGACATGTCCCAAAAACAGCTGAAAACACCTCAAAACAGAGTAAAATAGCACGTCAACACACGCCATAGTATTAAAATCTGCAAAAACGGACGAAAACACGATAAAATAGCATGTTGAAAAAATGAACAAAAAGGCAAGGCTATAGTATGGCAAAAATGTCAAAATATGACATGTCCCAAAAACAGCTGAAAACACCTCAAAACAGAATAAAATAGCTTGCTGACAAACGCTATAGAATTAAAATGTTCAAAAACGACGAAAACACCATAAAATAGGACATGTTGAAAAATTGAACAAAAAGGCAAGGCTATAGTAAGGCGAAAATGTCAAAATATGACTTGTCCCAAAAACAGCTGAAAACACCTCAAAACAGAATAAAATAGCTTGCTGACAAACGCTATAGAATTAAAATGTTCAAAAACGGACGAAAACACGATAAAATAGCATGTTGAAAAATGAACAAAAAGGCAAGGCTATAGTAAGGCAAAATGTCAAAATATGACATGTCCCAAAAACAGCTGAAAACACCTCAAAACAGAATAAAATAGCTTGCTGACAAACGCTATAGAATTAAAATGTTCAAAAAGCAGACGAAAACACGATAAAATAGCATGTTGAAAAATTGAACAAAAAGGCAAGGCTATAGTAAGGCGAAAATGTCAAAATATGACTTGTCCCAAAAACAGCTGAAAACACCTCAAAACAGAATAAAATAGCGCGCTGACAAACGCTATAGCATTAAAATCCGCAAAAACGACCCAAAACACCATAAAAAAGGACTTCAAAAAAATGACCGAAAAGGCAAGGCTATAGTAAGGCAAAAATGTCAAAATATGACATGTCCCAAAAACAGCTGAAAACACCTCAAAACAGCATAAAATAGCTTGCTGACAAACGCTATAGCATTAAAATGTACAAAACGGCCCAAAACACCATAAAATAGCATGTTGAAAAAATGACCGAAAAGGCAAGGCTATAGTAAGGCAAAAATGTCAAAATATGACATGTCCCAAAAACAGCTGAAAACACCTCAAAACAGAATAAAATAGCGCGCTGACACACGCTATAGCAATAAAATCCGCAAAAACGACCCAAAACACGATAAAATAGCATGTTGAAAAAAAGAACAAAAAGGCAAGGCTATAGTAAGGCAAAAATGTCAAAATATGACATGTCCCGAAAACAGCTGAAAACACCTCAAAACAGCATTAAATAGCGCGCTGACACACGCTATAGCATTAAAATCCGCAAAAACGACCCAAAACACCATAAAAAAGGACATCAAAAAAATGACCGAAAAGGCAAGGCTATAGTATGGCAAAAATGTCAAAATATGACATGTCCCAAAAACAGCTGAAAACACCTCAAAAAAGCATGAAATAGCTTGCTGACAAACGCTATAGAATTAAAATGTTCAAAAACGGACGAAAACACGATAAAATAGCATGTTGAAAAAATGAACAAAAAGGCAAGGCTATAGTAAGGCAAAAATGTCAAAATATGACATGTCCCAAAAACAGCTGAAAACACCTCAAAACAGAATAAAATAGCGCGCTGACACACGCTATAGCAATAAAATCCGCAAAAACGACCCAAAACACGATAAAATAGCATGTTGAAAAAAATGAACAAAAAGGCAAGGCTATAGTAAGGCAAAAATGTCAAAATATGACATGTCCCGAAAACAGCTGAAAACACCTCAAAACAGAATAAAATAGCTTGCTGACAAACGCTATAGAATTAAAATGTTCAAAAACGGACGAAAACACGATAAAATAGCATGTTGAAAAATTGAACAAAAAGGCAAGGCTATAGTAAGGCGAAAATGTCAAAATATGACTTGTCCCAAAAACAGCTGAAAACACCTCAAAACAGAATAAAATAGCGCGCTGACACACGCTATAGCAATAAAATCCGCAAAAACGACCCAAAACACGATAAAATAGCATTTTGAAAAAATGAACAAAAAGGCAAGGCTATAGTATGGCAAAAATCTCAAAATATGACATGTCCCGAAAACAGCTGAAAACACCTCAAATCGACATGAAATAGCGCGCTGACAAACGCTATAGCATTAAAATCCGCAAAAACGACCCAAAACACCATAAAAAAGGACTTCAAAAAAATGACCGAAAAGGCAAGGCTATAGTAAGGCAAAAATGTCAAAATATGACATGTCCCAAAAACAGCTGAAAACACCTCAAAACAGAATAAAATAGCGCGCTGACACACGCTATAGCAATAAAATCCGCAAAAACGACCCAAAACACGATAAAATAGCATGTTGAAAAAATGAACAAAAAGGCAAGGCTATAGTAAGGCAAAAATGTCAAAATATGACATGTCCCGAAAACAGCTGAAAACACCTCAAAACAGCATTAAATAGCTTGCTGACAAACGCTATAGCATTAAAACGTGCAAAAACGGCCCAAGACACCATAAAATAACATGTTCAAAAAAATGACCGAAAAGGCAAGGCTATAGTAAGGCAAAAATTTCAAAAAATAGCATGTCCCAAAAACAGCTGAAAACATCTCAAAACAGAGTAAAATAGCGCGTCAACACACGCCATAGTATTAAAATCCGCAAAAACGACCCAAAACACAATAAAATAGCATGTTGAAAAAATGAACAAAAAGGCAAGGCTATAGTATGGCAAAAATGTCAAAATATGACATGTCCCAAAAACAGCTGAAAACACCTCAAAACAGAATAAAATAGCTTGCTGACAAACGCTATAGAATTAAAATGTTCAAAAACGGACGAAAACACGATAAAATAGCATGTTGAAAAATTGAACAAAAAGGCAAGGCTATAGTAAGGCAAAAATGTCAAAATATGACATGTCCCGAAAACAGCTGAAAACACCTCAAAACAGCATTAAATAGCGCTGACAAACGCTATAGCATTAAAATGTTCAAAACAGCCCAAAACACGATAAAATAGCATGTTGAAAAAATGACTGAAAAGGCAAGGCTATAGTATGGCAAAAATGTCAAAATATGACATGTCCCAAAAACAGCTGAAAACACCTCAAAACGGCATAAAATAGCGCGCTGACACACGCTTTAGCATTAAAATCCATAAAACGACCAAAACACCATAAAAAAGGACATCAAAAAAATGACCGAAAAGGCAAGGCTATAGTAAGGCAAAAATGTCAAAATATGACATGTCCCAAAAACAGCTGAAAACACCTCAAAACAGCATTAAATAGCTTGCTGACAAACGCTATAGCATTAAAACGTGCAAAAACGGCCCAAGACACCATAAAATAACATGTTCAAAAAAATGACCGAAAAGGCAAGGCTATAGTAAGGCAAAAATTTCAAAAAATAGCATGTCCCAAAAACAGCTGAAAACATCTCAAAACAGAGTAAAATAGCGCGCTGACAAACGCTATAGCAATAAAATCCGCAAAAACGACCCAAAACACGATAAAATAGCATTTTGAAAAAATGAACAAAAAGGCAAGGCTATAGTATGGCAAAAATCTCAAAATATGACATGTCCCGAAAACAGCTGAAAACACCTCAAATCGACATGAAATAGTGCGCTGACAAACGCTATAGCATTAAAATCCGCAAAAACGACCCAAAACACCATAAAAAAGGACTTCAAAAAAATGACCGAAAAGGCAAGGCTATAGTAAGGCAAAAATGTCAAAATATGACATGTCCCAAAAACAGCTGAAAACACCTCAAAACAGAATAAAATAGCGCGCTGACACACGCTATAGCAATAAAATGAACAAAAACGACCCAAAACACGATAAAATAGCATGTTGAAAAAAATGAACAAAAAGGCAAGGCTATAGTAAGGCAAAAATGTCAAAATATGACATGTCCCGAAAACAGCTGAAAACACCTCAAAACAGCATTAAATAGCTTGCTGACAAACGCTATAGCATTAAAACGTGCAAAAACGGCCCAAGACACCATAAAATAACATGTTCAAAAAAATGACCGAAAAGGCAAGGCTATAGTAAGGCAAAAATTTCAAAAAATAGCATGTCCCAAAAACAGCTGAAAACATCTCAAAACAGAGTAAAATAGCGCGTCAACACACGCCATAGTATTAAAATCCGCAAAAACGACCCAAAACACAATAAAATAGCATGTTCAAAAATGAACAAAAAGGCAAGGCTATAGTATGGCAAAAATGTCAAAATATGACATGTCCCAAAAACAGCTGAAAACACCTCAAAACAGAATAAAATAGCTTGCTGACAAACGCTATAGAATTAAAATGTTCAAAAACGGACGAAAACACGATAAAATAGCATGTTGAAAAATTGAACAAAAAGGCAAGGCTATAGTAAGGCGAAAATGTCAAAATATGACTTGTCCCATAAACAGCTGAAAACACCTCAAAACAGAATAAAATAGCGCGCTGACAAACGCTATAGCAATAAAATCCGCAAAAACGACCCAAAACACGATAAAATAGCATTTTGAAAAAATGAACAAAAAGGCAAGGCTATAGTATGGCAAAAATCTCAAAATATGACATGTCCCAAAACAGCTGAAAACACCTCAAATCGACATGAAATAGCGCTGACAAACGCTATAGCATTAAAATGTTCAAAAACGGACCAAAACACCATAAAATAGGACTTCAAAAAATTACCGAAAAGGCAAGGCTATAGTAAGGCAACAATGTCAAAATATGACATGTCCCAAAAACAGCTGAAAACACCTCAAAACAGCATGAAATAGCTTGCTGACAAACGCTATAGAATTAAAATGTTCAAAAACGGACGAAAACACGATAAAATAGCATGTTGAAAAAATGACTGAAAAGGCAAGGCTATAGTATGGCAAAAATGTCAAAATATGACATGTCCCAAAAACAGCTGAAAACACCTCAAAACGGCATAAAATAGCGCGCTGACACACGCTATAGCAATAAAATCCGCGAAAACGACCCAAAACACCATAAAAAAGGACATCAAAAAAATGACCGAAAAGGCAAGGCTATAGTAAGGCAAAAATGTCAAAATATGAAATATGACATGTCCCAAAAACAGCTGAAAACACCTCAAAACAGAATAAAATAGCACGCTGACACACGCTATAGCAATAAAATGTTCAAAACGGACGAAAACACGATAAAATAGCATTTTGAAAAAATGAACAAAAAGGCAAGGCTATAGTAAGGCAAAAATGTCAAAATATGACATGTCCCAAAAACAGCTGAAAACACCTCAAAACAGAATAAAATAGCGCGCTGACACACGCTATAGCAATAAAATCCACAAAAACGACCCAAAACACGATAAAATAGCATGTTGAAAAAAATGAACAAAAAGGCAAGGCTATAGTAAGGCAAAAATGTCAAAATATGACATGTCCCGAAAACAGCTGAAAACACCTCAAAACAGCATTAAATAGCTTGCTGACAAACGCTATAGCATTAAAACGTGCAAAAACGGCCCAAGACACCATAAAATAACATGTTCAAAAAAATGACCGAAAAGGCAAGGCTATAGTAAGGCAAAAATTTCAAAAAATAGCATGTCCCAAAAACAGCTGAAAACATCTCAAAACAGAGTAAAATAGCGCGTCAACACACGCCATAGTATTAAAATCCATAAAACGACCCAAAACACAATAAAATAGCATGTTGAAAAATGAACAAAAGGAAAGGCTATAGTATGGCAAAAATCTCAAAATATGACATGTCCCAAAAACAGCTGAAAACACCTCAAAACAGAATAAAATAGCTTGCTGACAAACGCTATAGAATTAAAATGTTCAAAAACGGACGAAAACACGATAAAATAGCATGTTGAAAAATTGAACAAAAAGGCAAGGCTATAGTAAGGCGAAAATGTCAAAATATGACTTGTCCCAAAAACAGCTGAAAACACCTCAAAACAGAATAAAATAGCGCGCTGACAAACGCTATAGCAATAAAATCCGCAAAAACGACCCAAAACACCATAAAAAAGGACATCAAAAAAATGACCGAAAAGGCAAGGCTATAGTAAGGCAAAAATGTCAAAATATGACATGTCCCAAAAACAGCTGAAAACACCTCAAAACAGCATGAAATAGCTTGCTGACAAACGCTATAGAATTAAAATGTTCAAAAACGGACGAAAACACGATAAAATAGCATGTTGAAAAAATGAACAAAAAGGTAAGGCTATAGTAAGGCAAAAATGTCAAAATATTACATGTCCCAAAAACAGCTGAAAAAACCTTAAATCGACATGAAATAGCGCGCTGACAAACGCTATAGCATTAAAATCCGCAAAAACGACCCAAAACACCATAAAAAAGGGACATCAAAAAAATGACCGAAAAGGCAAGGCTATAGTAAGGCAAAAATGTCAAAATATGACATGTCCCAAAAACAGCTGAAAACACCTCAAAACAGCATGAAATAGCTTGCTGACAAACGCTATAGAATTAAAATGTTCAAAAACGGACGAAAACACGATAAAATAGCATGTTGAAAAAATGAACAAAAAGGTAAGGCTATAGTAAGGCAAAAATGTCAAAATATGACATGTCCCAAAAACAGCTGAAAACACCTCAAAACAGAATAAAATAGCGCGCTGACACACGCTATAGCAATAAAATCCGCAAAAACGACCCAAAACACGATAAAAAAGCATGTTGAAAAAAATGAACAAAAAGGCAAGGCTATAGTAAGGCAAAAATGTCAAAATATGACATGTCCCGAAAACAGCTGAAAACACCTCAAAACAGCATTAAATAGCTTGCTGACAAACGCTATAGCATTAAAACGTGCAAAAACGGCCCAAGACACCATAAAATAACATGTTCAAAAAAATGACCGAAAAGGCAAGGCTATAGTAAGGCAAAAATTTCAAAAAATAGCATGTCCCAAAAACAGCTGAAAACATCTCAAAACAGAGTAAAATAGCGCGTCAACACACGCCATAGTATTAAAATCCGCAAAAACAACCCAAAACACAATAAAATAGCATGTTGAAAAAATGAACAAAAAGGCAAGGCTATAGTATGGCAAAAATGTCAAAATATGACATGTCCCAAAAACAGCTGAAAACACCTCAAAACAGAATAAAATAGCTTGCTGACAAACGCTATAGAATTAAAATGTTCAAAAACGGACGAAAACACGATAAAATAGCATGTTGAAAAATTGAACAAAAAGGCAAGGCTATAGTAAGGCGAAAATGTCAAAATATGACTTGTCCCAAAAACAGCTGAAAACACCTCAAAACAGAATAAAATAGCTATTGACAAACGCTATAGCAATAAAATCCGCAAAAACGACCCAAAACACGATAAAATAGCATTTTGAAAAAATGAACAAAAAGGCAAGGCTATAGTATGGCAAAAATCTCAAAATATGACATGTCCCGAAAACAGCTGAAAACACCTCAAATCGACATGAAATAGCGCGCTGACAAACGCTATAGCATTAAAATCCGCAAAAACGACCCAAAACACCATAAAAAAGGACTTCAAAAAAATGACCGAAAAGGCAAGGCTATAGTAAGGCAACAATGTCAAAATATGACATGTCCCAAAAACAGCTGAAAACACCTCAAAACAGAATAAAATAGCTTGCTGACAAACGCTATAGAATTAAAATGTTCAAAAACGGACGAAAACACGATAAAATAGCATGTTGAAAAAATGAACAAAAAGGCAAGGCTATAGTAAGGCAACAATGTCAAAATATGACATGTCCCAAAATCAGCTGGAAACACCTCAAAATAGCATAAAATAGCGTTTCGACAAATGCTATAGCATTAAAACGTGCAAAAACAGACAAAAACACCATAAAATAGCATGTTGAAAAAATGACCGAAAAGGTAAGGTTATAGTAAGGCAAAAATTTCAAAAAATAGCATTTTCCCAAAAACAGCTGAAAATATCTCAAAACAGAGTAAAATAGCGCGTCAACACACGCCATAGTATTAAAATGTTCAAAAATGGACGTAAACACGATAAAATAACATGTTGAAAAAATGAACGAAAAGGCAAGGCTATAGTAAGGCAAAAATTTCAAAAAATAGCATGTCCCAAAAACAGCTGAAAACATCTCAAAACAGAGTAAAATAGCGCGTCAACACACGTCATAGTATTAAAATGTTCAAAAACGGACGTAAACACGATAAAATAGCATGTTGAAAAAATGAACAAAAAGGCAAGGCTATAGTAAGGCGAAAATGTCAAAATATGACATGTCCCAAAAACAGCTGAAAACACCTCAAAACAGAATAAAATAGCTTGCTGACAAACGCTATAGCAATAAAATCCGCAAAAACGACCCAAAACAAGATAAAATAGCATGTTGAAAAAATGAACAAAAAGGCAAGGCTATAGTAAGGCAAAAATCTCAAAATATGACATGTCCCGAAAACAGCTGAAAACACCTCAAAACAGAATAAAATAGCTTGCTGACAAACGCTATAGAATTAAAATGTTCAAAAACGGATGAAAACACGATAAAATAGCATGTTGAAAAAATGAACAAAAAGGCAAGGCTATAGTAAGGCGAAAATCTCAAAATATGACATGTCCCAAAAACAGCTGAAAACACCTCAAATCAACATGAAATAGCGCGCTGACACACGCTATAGCAATAAAATCCGCAAAAACGACCCAAAACACCATAAAATAGCATGTTGAAAAAAATGAACAAAAAGGCAAGGCTATAGTAAGGCAAAAATGTCAAAATATGACATGTCCCAAAAACAGCTGAAAACACCTCAAAACAGAATAAAATAGCGCACTGACACACGCTATAGCAATAAAATCCGCAAAAACGACCCAAAACACGATAAAATAACATGTTGAAAAAATGAACAAAAAGGCAAGGCTATAGTAAGGCAAAAATCTCAAAATATGACATGTCCCGGAAACAGCTGAAAACACCTTAAAACAGCATTAAATAGCTTGCTGACAAATGCTATAGCATTAAAACGTGCAAAAACGGCCCAAAACACCATAAAATAACATGTTGAAAAAATGACCGAAAAGGCAAGGCTATAGTAAGGCAAAAATCTCAAAATATGACATGTCCCGAAAACAGCTGAAAACACCTCAAATCGACATGAAATAGCGCGCTGACACGCGCTATAGCAATAAAATCCGCAAAAACGACCCAAAATACCATAAAAAAGGACATAAAAAAAATGACCGAAAAGGCAAGGCTATAGTAAGGCAAAAATGTCAAAATATGACATGTCCCAAAAACAGCTGAAAACACCTCAAATCGACATAAAATAGCGTCAACACACGCCATAGTATTAAAATCTGCAAAACGACTCCAAAACACAATAAAATAACATGTTGAAAAAATTACCGAAAAGGCAAGGCTATAGTAAGGCAAAAATCTCAAAATATGACATGTCCCAAAAATAGCTGAAAACACCTCAAAATAGAACAAAATAGCGCGCTGACACACGCTATAGCAATAAAATGTTCAAAAACGACCCAAAACACGATAAAATAGCATGTTGAAAAAATGAACAAAAAGGCAAGGCTATAGTAAGGCAAAATGTCAAAATATATGTCCCAAAACAGCTGAAAACACCTCAAAACAGCATTAAATAGCTTGCTGACAAACGCTATAGCATTAAAACGCAAAACGACTCAAAACACCATGAAATAACATGTTGAAAAAATGACCGAAAAGGCAAGGCTATAGTATGGCAAAAATCTCAAAATATGACATGTCCCAAAAACAGCTGAAAACACCTCAAAACAGAATAAAATAGCGCGCTGACACACGCTATTGCAATAAAATCCGCAAAAACGACTCAAAACACCATAAAAAAGGACATCAAAAAAATGGCCGAAAAGGCAAGGCTATAGTAAGGCAAAAATTTCAAAAAATAGCATTTTCCCAAAAACAGCTGAAAATATCTCAAAACAGAATAAAATAGTGCGCTGACAAATGCTATAGCAATTAAAATCCATAAAAACGACTCCAAAACACCATAAAATAGCATGTTGAAAAATGAACAAAAAGGCAAGGCTATAGTATGGCAAAAATCTCAAAATATGACATGTCCCAAAATCAGCTGAAAACACCTCAAAACGGCATAAAATAGTGCGCTGACACACGCTATTGCAATAAAATCCAAAAACAGACAAAAACACCATAAAATAGCATGTTGAAAAAATGACCGAAAAGGCAAGGTTATAGTAAGGCAAAAATTTCAAAAAATAGCATTTTCCCAAAAACAGCTGAAAATATCTCAAAACAGAGTAAAATAGCACGTCAACACACGCCATAGTATTAAAATCTGCAAAAATGGCCCAAAACACAATAAAGTAACATGTTGAAAAAATGAACAAAAAGGCAAGGCTATAGCATGGCAAAAATGTCAAAATATGACATGTCCCAAAAACAGCTGAAAACACCTCAAAACAGCAAAAATTGCTTGCTGACAAATGCTATAGCATTAAAACGTGCAAAAACGGCCCAAAACACCATAAAATAGCATGTTGAAAAAATGACCGAAAAGGCAAGGCGAAAATGTCAAAATATGACACGTACCAAAATCAGCTGAAAACACCGCGAAATAGCATAAATTAGTGTGCCAAGACATGCCATAGCATTGTATGTTACAAAAATGGCCAAAAGCACCATAAAAATGTATGTCAAAAAATGACCTAAAAAAGCAAGGCTATAGTATGGCAAAAATGTCAGCATTTGACATGTCCCAAAAAAAGCTTGAAACGCCTCAAAACAGTATAATCTAGTGTGCCAAGACATGTCATAGCATTAAAACCCACAAAAACGACACAAAACACCATAAAATAGCATGTTGAAACAATGACCAAAAATGCCATAGTATAGTATGTCGAAAAATGTCAAAATATGACATATAGCATGTTGAGACACGTCATATATAGCATGTCAAAAAACGGCGAAAATGTCTTAATATATGATGTCCAATTATGTCAAAATATGACATATCGATAAAACTGTTGAAAACCCCATAGTATAGCATGTTGAGACATGTCATAGTATAACGTCAAAAAAACCCTCAAAATATAGTATGTTGTGACAGCTGGAGTTAAATCACGTGGGTGTAGAGACTCGGGTCCTGTGGGTGTGTATACTGTCTATGCTGTGTCTCCAGATCCTGGACCATGTGGAGCCAACTGCATACTGCCCTGACGTTTTTTCATGATTTTTGATCATGTTATAGTATGACTTTTTTTCATGATTTTGGATGACATACTATGGTATGACTTTTTTCATGATTTTGAAAGACATAAAGTCATAGTATAGCGTGTCCTACAAAATCATTGTGAAAAAAGTCAGACTAAAATATGCCGTACAAAATAATTAAAAAAAGTCAGACTAAAGTATGTCATCCATAATCATGAAGAAAATTACACTATAGTTTATTGTCCAAAATTACGGGAGAAAAAATCCGTAGTATACTATGTCATCCAAAATCACAAAAAAAGCAAAGTATAGAATGTCATCCAAAATCATGAAAAAATGATAAAGTACAGCTTATCGTCCATAATTTTAAAAAAAGGTAATACTTAAGTATGTTGTGCAAAATTATTGAAAAGAAGGTCATAGTATAGTGTATCGTCCACGATTTAATTTACAATACGAGATGTTGTTTAAAATCATAAAAACAAGTCACAGTATATTATGTTGTTGAAAGTCACAAAAAGTCAGAGTATCATATGTTGTTGAAATTCATGAAAAAAAGTAATTGTATACTATGTTGTCAAAAATCATGAAAAAAGTTATAGTGTACTATGTCATCCAAAATTGTAAAAAAAAAAAAAAGCCATATTATAGTATGTCGTCCAAATTCATAAAAAAGGTAATAGTTTATTGCTGAAATTCTTGAAAAAAACTCAATAGTATGCCATCCAAAATCATGAAAAAAGCCATATATACTATGTGGCCCAAAATAATGAAAAAAGTTATAGTATTGTATGTAGTCCAAAATCATAGAAATTGTGACAAAATGTCATAGTACAGTATGCTGTAGGGCTGGATGGTATGGTCTAAAATTTAAATCACACTATAATTTTGAAGAATAGACTGTAACAGTATTTATAAGGGTATTTTAATTTCTCTTAAAATTTCTTTATAAATGTTTCTAAAGGGGTAATACACTGGTAGCTATTTCTGTATCGTAATGGCCTAATAAATAAAATCTCGAATTTTGTCACACGTAACCTGATTTCCGTTTTTTTGGGGTTTTTTTCCTTTACACCAAGCAAACTACAAATTAAATATTCAATAAATTGAATTTCCCTTTGGGGTAAAAGTGCAAGCTGCAAACTTGTCTTTAAAGTATAGAATATGTCTTTATTGTCATTGCACAAGTACAACGAAATTGAAATGCAATCCTTACAGTGCAAGAAGAGATGTCATAAAACTATCTAAAAAACTACAAAAGAGTAAAAAAACAAACAAACTATGAAATAAATAATTTAAAAAACTATGAAATAAATAACTAGCATCCTCAAACAGCAGGCAAGAGACATATTACACACACACACACACACACACACACATTCTGCAGGCATTGTACGATCCATATCAGTGTTGAAGCTTTTGCATTGTTTAGTGCAGTTATGGCTCTGGCATTAAAAGTGTTCTTTAACCTGTTTCTCCGTGCTTTCAATGTCCTGACGCATCTGTCCAAGGGCAACAGTTCAAAGAGGGAGCGTCCAGGGTGAGATGGGTCCCTGAGAATGCTCTGCGCTTTCCTGAGACAGAGCGAATCGTACAAATCTTCCAGGGAGCGGAGAGGGCAGCTGATAATTTTCTGGGCCCTCTGGAGCGCTTTCCTGTCTACAGCTGTGCGGCTGGAGAACCACACACAGACGCAGTAGGTCATAATGCTCTCTATGGAGCAACGATAGAAGGACAAGAGCAGCGTTTGTGTGAGTTGGTAATTCCTGAGAACTCTCAGGAAGTGCAGTCTCTGCTGTGCCTTCTTGATGATAGCAGTGGTGTTGACGCTCCAGCTGAATTCATCCTCTATGTAAACGCCCAGAAACCTGAAGTCTGAGACCCTCTCGACGCAGTCCCCGCTGATGAGCAGGGGCTGAAAGCCCGTTCTTTTCCTCTTAAAGTCTATGATCTACTCCTTGGTCTTTTTTGCCAAAAAAGTGCACTAAGTAGTCTCAGGGGAGTGTAGTTGTTTAAATTTGCACTGAAGGTTGCAGTAATTTCACAAAACACATTTACATGAATTCATTTATAACATATCTTCAGCGATATGCAGCGCAACTGTATCAGTAAGAGCTTTCAGTGTTCCTGCGTCACCTGCACTAGTCTATATTAGGTACACTGAGGGGGGTAGAAAACTGCGTAACTTCTTCTACAGCTGCCAACAGCCCACCATCACTGGGTGAAATCAAAGCAAGGCAGTTAGGCTGGGGCACCAGGCCCCCAAATCATTAAATCCGCCCCTGATAATGAGAGCCGCTGGATGAGAGGTCTGTCACTGCGCTGCTCTCAGTCTGCTCCGATGGATCTATCGATCAGTTGTGTGATTAGCCAGCGGTGTTGTTTGTTTTTATTAGGTCTACTTTTTGTCAGTTGTTAAAAACAGTAAAGTTAATCACTTGGGCTCAGTTACTTTGGTTCAGACAGGAATGTGTGGCACGAGCGTCGCTCTAGTATCCAAATGTGTCTGTTTTCAGGTGCGTTTGCTAAAAAAACCCCAAAAACAATAGTCTATTTTTATGCATTTTGAGTATGTACTCAACCAGCTGCTGTTGGATGTTCCCGTCAAATTTCCCTCTTTGTATATCGGGGCAGACGTGACCCCTGGTCCTCTGTCAGTATTACGCGCCTGGTCTAGGGCTCTAAATCGGGAGAAATGTGACGCTGGGAGGACACCGGGAGAGGGCAGGGAAAAACATGGGTCTCCCGGGGAAAACAGAAGGGTTGGCAAGTTTGCTTCTGCCTCTTCAGGAGAAAAAATACAGTGTACTTCGCTGTCCTGTGCAAACCTCGCTAACGTTTAGGCCTGGCAAGGGCTCTTAACATTGTTGGAGAAACACTGTAGCTTTGCAGCAGGTCACTCTCCTGTAATACAGGACAAAATACTGTGTAAATAAAAGAAAGCATAGTACAGTACATCGTAAAAAATCATCAAAGTAGTAATAGTATAGTATGTTGCACATCAAAAATCATGAAAATAAAACCTCGTAGTATAGTATTTTGTCCAAAATCATAAAAAAGTCATAGTACACTATGTCATCAAAAAATCATGAAAACCCTCATACTATAGTATGCTGTCCAAAATCATGAAAAAAAAGAGTCATAGTATTGCATGTCATCCAAAATCACAAAGAAGTAGTATAGTAGTATAGTATAGCATAGTATAGTATGTACTCCAAAATCTTACAAAAATATCACACAGCATGTCATCCAAAAGCACTAAAAAAGTCACAGTATAGTATGTCGTCCAAAATCAAGAAAAAGAAGTCATAGTACAGAATGTCGTCCAGAATCTCAAAAAATAGTCAGTGTACAGTCATTGTATTGTTTAGCATGAAAATGGCATTAAAAAGATATAGTATAAAGTAATCTAAAATGCCCAAAAAGTAATAGTTTGTTACAAAAATCTCATTAAAAAAACCACAGTATAGTATGATATGAAACATGGGAGAAGTATGTCATAGCAAAATATAAAAATGTTATCAAAAGCAATAGTACATAATATCACGAAAAATGTTAAGAAATAAAAAATAAAAAATAAATCATAGTATAGTATGTCATAAAATTTGGCATTGGAAACTCTTAGTGTAGTATGTCCTAAAAATAATTATGTCATCAAATTGTTAGAAAAAGTCGCAGTATATGTTAGAAAAATGCTTGAAAACAGTCATAGGGTAGTATGCCATGAAAAAACGAAAAAATGTAATTAAATAGTGTATAGTATACCATAAAATAGAAAATAAAGTTATAGGATAGTATCCAATATATAATGTTATAATATATTATGTCCAATGAAGTCAAAGTACAGTAAATAGTTCATAAAAGTGTTGCTCATAGGCCTATTGTGGGCCCTTAGATACAATCGTCCATGCACTTCTCCTGTGCGGCCCTTAATCATATGGTTGCGTCCTTATTGTCACTCAATCATCAGAACTTTGAGAACCCCTGCCCTTAAGTATCGCATGACATTTGGTTTCTCTCCCCTGGTACCATGTTACTGATGACTATACTTGTTTACAGTTTTTTTACACTATAAATAAAAGGGTACAACACAGACTTACAACAGCAGATCCTTTCAGAAAGGATGTGACTGTAAAACACTGTTTTCCCTGTTTCATTCTCTGTCACACTGTAGGAGATACTTTTCACCCTAAGTGCTGCCTCTCTGGAGGCTTTTCTAACACTCAGTTAATGGCTCAGCTAGAAACGGGTTTTTGCAATTGATGAGCAAAAGCAGCAGAGGAACAAGGGACCCGAAGTGACACGTACACAAAAAGTGCTTAAGTTGAATATTTTAAGAAGCAGCCAGAGAATTCAGAGACATTGAATTATGCATGATCAAAGTGAAACACTTTTCTTCTCCAGAAGTGGACACCCAAGGGAAACAATGTGAGGGAAAAGGGCTTTTTAAGATGTTTGAGGCCAACAGCAACTAAATGGATGTAAGATGATCAAGTGTGCGACATCACCTATGTTGTGTGACTCCTGTTATCCCTGATTAAACCTTATTAAAGTCTGCATTTAGAATTTGCTTGAACAGGACTACAGCGGATTAAAAAAAATGAAATTTCTGACTGGACAGTGGCCAAAATCAAATGTTAAGTGATTCACTTAACTCAGTATAAGCAGAGTAATTACAATTCATCCTGAAGGGGAGGGGTAGTAAATTTCAAGTTTATCTATCAATAGCTGCAGAGACATTTCACTTAAAACCACAAAAGTCTGCTGGTGCTGCTAAAGTGAAAGTCAGGGGATCAAGTCATTAAGCACCCACCGCTTTAATTCCAACATGAAAATGTCACTGGAATCCGTCTCATAGCAGAGATATTTCAGTCTGGAGTGGCTGACATTTTTAACACTGACCGAAAATCTGCAGGATTACAGTGCATATATTACTACCAAGAATAAGAGCTTCACAATGATGAAAAGGGATGTTTTTGATTTTTGTTCACCATATTTTACCATTGTCTTATGTATTTTGTAAAGGTTTGCCCATTGTCATTTAAAATGTCTACTCTAGGGACGCTGTATTGCAAGCATAGGGTGAAGAGTGCTTTTTCTGTGGAAAAAAAGGATTGTCGGCCACACTGACTGTCAGTATGACTTTGACCAAAAGTGTACTAATGGATTAAAGTGACGTTTGGAATTGGCTTAAGCCAAGCAAAGTGTTTTAAACTGCAAATGTCTATAGATAACTGCCAACTTGAGGCAAGAAAAACAGAATCACTTGTGCCACTAATGGAGATGCTAAGTGCTTTTATGTGCAGCAAAACATACATTTTGAGGGATTAAGATGCACTTCGCTGGCAAAATATCAATTTGAAGAAAGATGGGGGAAAGAGGATGCTGACTATATGAGTAAATCATATAGTCAGGAATCTGTGTTTGTGAAGCCATAACTCTCTGGACTTCTATTCATTTTGAAAAATGGTCAGGTAATAGAGGATATGAAGCCATACAATTAATAATCCACAGAGGGGGGCGGGCATTTATGGTCTCCTGTTCACTGCAGCAGAACGCAGGCCACTAGAAAACTCAGCTCATTTTCCATACACACTGGTCCATTACTCTGTGGTAATTTAGAAGTAAATGAAACAGAGTCGATGCATTTTAATACCTCATAAACATTGACAGCATGAGCCAGGAACAGCCCCAGCATGATTCATGCTGAGCAGAGTGGAATTTAGTGCCATGTCATGCAGAAAGCACTAAGGGAGGGATATGAGCCAACACAAAGATAAAGGTCCAGACCCTCGTAACAATTAGATCAAATCCAACAAAGCTGAGCACATTTCCTCATAAGAAAGTGCCAGTTTTGGTCTGTGGTCAAAGTCAGCAGACGCACAGAACAATGCAAGGACGCAAACGACTGCGTGTAGCTACTCTCTACATCTGGGAAGTGTGGCTGATGCCATCATAGGGCACCCATGGGCGTTATTCCCCTGTGCACATGCAGCCACATGGCCTACTTACTGGATAGAACTTTTACAGCCCCTCAGGGTGCAGATTGTTCAGAGAGGCAAACTGAGTCATGGGACCCATAATGCACATTTCCCCTCTGCTCCAGCTTCCAATCACCCCCCACCCTGTCCTCACCAATCTGCCCCCACCCTCCCCTGGGCAGAAGGACTATTTCAGCTCGCTGTGGAGGCTCCATGTGATCTGCTCTCCAACTCTACCGCTCAAAACACAGGCTACACAAGCTGTGTGTGGGAGCTGCAGAAACACTGTTTAACTTATATAATAAAAAGTACATTGCTTGCTTGTGCAGCGTTACCTGAAAGAGGGGTCAGCGTGTTTTTAGCTGTGCAGTGTGGGATTGCTAGTTTGATAGAAGATGGTTGTTTTTGTTGAAGAAGCTCTGCTTCAGTTTCCATTCATCTACATTCTAACTGGGCATGCGGTCGTGTCCAATATGTAATTAGGTGCATGTCTCTCATCTAAACTGGCAAACAGCTTCCCCAGTTTGGCAACGCTACATTACCAACCCGGATAAATACAGGAAATGGTCCTGATGCCCAAGAACCCCAGTTCTAACCCCCCAGTTCTAATTCGATCTGACTATTGTTCAGTTATCTCTTGTTATATACCAAGAAATGTTCATAACAAATCCTCCATCTTGCCTGTAAGGAGGCTGGGAGTGACAACCATTTATTGGCATATTATTGACTTGAGCGTCACACCTTAATTGACTTCATCTTGTGTTGTGCTGCACTTTCTTCTCTATTAGGTTTATTTTTTCTTTTGTTCTTACTCTTTTGTTTTGGTATTTTTTGCCTATTCAACACAAGTCAACGGCTGCTCTTTTTAGTGTGCTCTACGCATAAAGTTTGACCCAACTCAACCTGAACGCAGGGGTGTATACATAACTTTATCCAATCAGATGGGGCTTTGGACAACTAATTAATCCTGCATAATACTTGACCATTAGCTCAGAGGTCATATTTGCTAGCAGGCTAATGTCATAGTAGGAGTTGTGTGTTTGGATGTCAGTTAGCAATTATGGTGGTTAGGCTCAAAAGTTTTAGTTTTACCCACCTCCTCCTGATTCAAATATGAAGTGATGCAGGGCAACTGTCTTCTACAACTCCAAATCACGCTGGATTTACTGAATCACAGCCACTTTTAAGGGATCCATGCAAATTTGAAGAATCTGATTTGACAGTAAATTCATTTAGTATTTTGAAAATGAATAATATGTTAGTAATTTTTCAAGCAAATATGCCAAACACTTTCAGGTTTCAGCTTCTGGAATGTGGGAATTGTATGCTTTTCCTGACCTTACAAGACAGTTAGTTAAATATTTTTTGGGTTTGAACTGATGATTAAATAAAAGGAGGGAAAATGGCAAGAGGGCAAGAAATTAGTCAATTTAGAATGTTTTTTTAAGATGGGGAAAAATGTCCAGAAAACTATATTCACAGTTATCATAATTATATATCATTTTAAAATTAAGTTCAAGAATTATTTCCTTGTTAGTTTTTTTACTGTACTTTTCTCTTTATTTATTGATAAGTAAAAAGTAATTTTCTTGTACTTTTTCACTACTTTCTGGGAAACTTAATGTTATTTTTGTGTAATTATACAGACTCTCCAAGGGCTTGATGTTTTTAAAAACAAAGCTGCCCAAAACTCTCCCGAGCATTTCTCAAATTGGCTGGTAGCCACTTTGCTACTAAAAGCAGATTGCAGATATGTGTTTCCTGAATCCTGATCTGATACAATTTTGGCTGTAGCCACTTCTCCTGTGGGACCATCTGTCCTCCTCACTCAGGCTTTCCTCCCTCCTTTTAGGCTGGCTCTCGGTGGAAAAGAGCAAAGAAATTATTTAAGGTTGTTGCTTTAGAAAATTTGCATTTAAGTTCCAAATGATCAGAGCCAAAGTTCTTTACCTTGTCAGCATTTTCACTGAAATTATGCAAGAAGAAGCACTCCAAAGATAAATGTCCTTCTGTGCAGAGGGAGTGGGAGGAGTTCATCAAAAATAAGTACTGGAAGAGGACGCTTGTAAACGCTGCACTCAACACGCTGCTGTATACAGAAAGAAAGTATTCAATGGCTTTCTCTCTTCTGCTGTCTGATTGTGATCTATGTGTTTTTATAGGACAGCACTTCCTTGTGTTTTCAGTGAGGCTCTAAAATGAGCAGCTGATTTGCAGAAAACATATCTCGGTCTGTTTTACCACACACGCTTCCTCTGTACTTTTTATGAAATGTCGTGCTTGCTCAGTCAGTCATGACAATAAAGCATGGCAGTAAGTTCAATCTATTAGCTTTTCTTCTGACAGCCTTTTGTGTAAAACCTCATCAGCTCAGTGTTGCATGTATAATCCCGCGTACTTGTCTTGCCCTCGCAGAGATACATTATTTCTTTGCCTGCAGCCAAACAGCAGACTAAATAAGTGCAATATCAAATCTGACAGACTGGCCTGACAAACCTACTGCTTCTCATCCGAGTTGTTTACACGGAGGATGAGGACAACAATATGTGTCACATCGCTGCTGGAAAATAAATTATCTTTATCTTCCCATCAGGATACAAACACTGGCATCATAATGGTTTTGTTATGATGATCCTTGCAATGACTTTGCTTTGTAATTAACCTTGATGATCAGTTTAGGGAGTTGCAAATACAATTTGTCTCCTTATAGTCTGGTTATATTTTGTCCTATATGTTAAAATAGGAACGTACCTCAGTAGTCTTACAATTACATGTGGAACCTTCTGTCTTCAGCAGAACAGTTTTTCAGTGTAAGACAGGTGAGCTCCCTTAAAGCTTATTTATGCTAAATGCTAGATACTCAAACAGAGACAGACAGGGCCTTCTGTCCATACTCTGCATTCATTTTGGCCGTATTTGTTTTTAAGTTCTCTAAAAGTTTACTGATATAGACAAAGCAGAGCAGTTCCACTGGAGATTGCGGGAGCAGTTTAGCGAAGTTCAAGCGAGATACGACCATTGGAAATGACAGACATTAAAAAAAACAATGGGATGGAACGAATCATTAATAAATTTAAAAGCATTCTTTGTCCATGATGTATTTAATGGCCAAGCAGACCATCGTCGTCTACAGTGTTGCCTACTTTGAAAGGTACATTACTACGATCTTCTCCATCGCCTTGTTTGTTGTTGTGTAAAACTTTTGACTCTGTCCTCTTGTGCCATCTATTGGCTGCATGTTGCCATAAAAAAGGACACATGGAAGAATAAGGGCAGGAGGTTTTTACCGAGATATGAATCTCAGTGCAGTGACGTTTAAAACATTTGAAATGGACGTATATATTTTTGTACATAAAGGGAGTATAAATGAGCTCTTGAAGGTCTATTTTAATGAGGCTGGATTTGGTAACATCAAACTTTTCCAATGTGTAGAGGTACTACGGTGACCAATGCAAATACATGAATAGCCTTATTTCTAACCACTTTTTGGTTTGTCCATTCTGGTTTACTGTAAAAACATGACGTACTCTATTGAAGAGGACCTGCTCCGTGTATAAATATAACCAGTTTATTCCAAGGTAACAAAAGCACGATTCGTTTCAGGTGACTTAACACTAACAAAGATATAGTTATGAATATTATATTTCATTTCTGCCAATATAATCCCCAGAATCCTGCACACTGGACCTTTGAAGTGAATTGAATGGTCTGCTAAAAATAATGATAGTCTATGAATTGGGACTCAAAAAATAAAACAAAATAAAATAAATTCCAAGATTATTGCCCCAGATTTTTATTTACTCTGATCACTAGGGCTGCACCTAACATTTATCTTGATAATCAGTCATTTAGAGAACATTTTTTAATTAATCATTGGTATATAAAAAAAATCAATAGTAAAAATTGTCCATCACAACTTTCTAACTGACATCTTAAAATGTCTCCAAACCCCAAAGATATTAAGTTGATAATGACCTGACATCATGATGATGATTGCTTTTTTTTTGTTTTCTCATTTAATTTGTCTAATTTCATTTGATTTGATTTGATTTTTGCTCTTTCTTTTGTCTGACTGTGGATCCATTTATCTCTATATAATTTACATTTGTGTATTCAGTGCTAATGTCAATATGTTTTGGATAATGCTAAAATTAATTTTAAAAAATGAATGACAAAAAAAAAAATGATATGACAAAGAGAAGCAGCAAACCCTCATATTTTAGAGGCCTGGACTGGGGAGTAGTTTGACATTTTTTTAAAATTAGTTTTCACTGAACTATTCTTGAAACTTGTCTGAATAATCAGCTAATCCTAGTAACTAAATCGATCAAAGCTACTCAAGCATATTGACCTTACAGTAATGCATATGCTTTTATCTAGTCGGTTGTATGTAGTGTGTCACACAAATGCTGTTGTTGCATTATTAATGGCACCTGCTTTGACATAAGAAAACTCTTACATGCCTACATCTCTTGTGTCATTTTAGATTCATACAGAAAGCTTCTGAGTATTTTTCATATGCACATAATGACAGGATGCATCTTTCTTCAATGATTATTTAAGACCATTTTTACCGGGGAAATCTGATAAAAAACACCTCAAACACTGATAACTGTTCCATAATCTCTAATCTTTCTGCACACGTCCTCTCTGTTAATCTGCAAAGCATCTGACGTGAATTGTATTGCATTGCAAGCGAGCGTTCCCTGTTAAAGTTTAATAAGCCTTCGATACAGTGACAGGACACAGAGAGACCAACATGGAGGGCAGTTATTTCCTTCAATGTGCCATTTTCCAACCTAATTGGCAAATTGGTCATGTGGATTTGCAACCCCCCACCTCTTCACCCTGCTGATGTGCTCCCAAGCACATTCAATCCCCGCTGCACAACTGATCCAGCAGAAGCAGCTATTTGACCTGTTTTTTTTTTTGTTTTTTTGCTCTAATGCTGGAGACGTCACTGCAGCTGCAAACATCCAGAGACAAATCCCTGAGTAGCACAGACAGCAGCAGAACAAGTTCAACAGCTCTCAACCTACCTCTCTTGTGACAAAAACAAACTGCTGCAGCTTCTGTGTATAACTCACAGCAGCAATATGGCTGCGTTGAGATTACTATCCTGAGCAGTGTTTAGCTCTCTGCTCACCACTATAAAAAGCATCATTAATCCTTTTCTGGCTCCAGTGTCACTGTGCTCATGGTGAGATGAATGGATGGAGAGATAATGGACAGACAATCATATTTACACAGTGTGTCTCAGCCTCAATCATATTCTGGCAACGATTCAAAAATCAAATAATGGCCAGTTCCTCAGACACTGACATTTGAGTTCAACAGGTTGGATGTTTTACACTATTAACCCATTTAATTGGTGCTGAGTGTTATTACCAGGTTCTCAAATACGGATGCTTTCAGTTGGTAATCCTAAGTGTTTTTCAGCTATCAATTATTTTCTCAACACTTCTGTACATCGTTTTTAAATACTATGATACAGCACACTGTTTGTGTATGATGTAGACTTTCTGCTGTTTCATTTAGTTTGTAGAGTCTGAATCAGACAAATGTCAATGGGCACAGTCAAACTGGTCAACTGTATTTATTGGAGTGCCTCAAGGTTCTGTGCTTGGCCTACTTTTATTTTCTCTTTACATTAGGGATGTCAAAGGATGTCATGGTTGACAGTTAATCTGTTAATCACCAAGAATATTACAGAATTATAATATATAGAATAATATCCCTGAAGATGTATTTCAGTATTGCAATCATCATTTCAGATCACAACATGTATCTGTCTGTCTGATAAGAAAACGCTTGTTTTCTGATCCACCTACTTGGAACAGTCTGAAAAATGAGATTGATATGATGAATCTGATATAAATAAATATTTCTTTTCTTAATTTTGTCAGTTTTCATCTAACTTTTAGTCTTATATTAGTATGTGTCTTTATTTTTGTTCTGTGTTGGTCTGTGTTGTATGATTTTATATTTTTTTCTATGCTAAAGGAGATTTAGTGGGTTTTACCTTGATAAATTAACTCAATTAGAAACAACTAAAAGGTTTGCATGCCCACTTCAAAGTCCATGCCAGCATTATTGATTGAAAACCAAACAGTCTTTCAGCAACTGCTGATTTAAAATGGACAAATCATTAAAAAAATTAACATTCATTTTCCTGCAACAACTTGCAGTATGCATAAAAATCGAGCTCAATATCACAACTCAGGGGAGATTTGATTGCTCTTTTTCAAGCCTTGGACTCGTCTCCCACTTCGTTTGAGGTCTCTCTCTCTCTCTCTCCCACACACACACATAAAGGAAATGTGCTGATGCTTTTACCTTGAGGTTGTGTCTATATGCAGCATCCAGTACAGATGGTACTAAATCCTCAGACGGTTCCCCGTTGTCGTCAGCCAGACCGGGAGGATACCAGGACAGGACCAGAACCCCTGGAGACACACAGAAACTCATGAGTCTGATAATCCGCCCTGGACCAAAGACACAGGTTAATACCTCTGAGAGCATCTACTGCTGAGAATGTCCAAAATGCATATGAACCTCTAGAGGTGTTATCTTAGGCATTGTTGAAAGGATGGATTTCATGCTGATTGTAAGAAATGCTGACCATCCTGCTGAGAGAAACAGGAGCTGGAATATTTTTGCTTTCATGAATCTACAGTGAGGTTTTCACGCAGCCCTTCGCAAAGTTTTACAGGCCTATTTGAGACCACTGAACAAACTCAGTCAGTTGTGTTTTTAGTGAACACACTGAAATTTCTGCCCTGGTAATCCATTAGGGTAATTACCGTATTTTATGGGACTCAGACAGATGCTGGTAAGGATTGTGGCCAGGTGCTATTCATGGACGGATAATCAAACGGGTCCTTGGTGGCAGATATGCAATAGGTCAGACCATCACTCCAAAAAGCAAAACTTAGACTTTGTGTTGGTTTTATCTCTTTATGTCGTTGTCATTTTGTCTCTTAATTTGAGTGACATTTTGCAGGCAAGGCCACAGAGCACCTGACACTTAAGTAATTCATACATGGTTGCAGATATGTTACGTGTTCCTGACCCCACGTTATAGTCCTTTCTTGTCATTTTGCATCCCTTTGTGGTCATTTTGAGTCCATTTGTGGTCATACACGCCTGATGTTTGTCTTCCACTAAAATGCTGATTTCCCTTCTATTAGAGCAGGCATGTCAAACTGGTCCACAGGGGGGCCGGTGTGGCTGCAGGTTTTGTTTCCAACCAAGTAGCAGCACACCAGACTTGACTCATTTAATCAACTGATCTCCGTCTTCAGACAGTTGATTGGTCAAACTGTGTGCTCTTGGTTGGTTGGCACAAAAACCTGCAGCCACACCGGCCCCCCTGTGGACCAGTTTGACATGCTTGTATTAGAGGCTCTAGCCCAGACCCCTTGAAGCACTGTGCCCCTGGGTCTCTGCTTGGTAGCCCTGCACAGTAATCCATCCACTGCTGTGTCGAGGTCAGCTGACTCTTTATCTGAATGCATACCTGCCCATCACCATATCCCTCACCTAATTGATAAATATGCACTTGTCATCTTTGAACTATTTATTATGTCTTGTTTTAGTGGCAATCTCTCTGTGCAGCTCGAGTGTGTGACAGCTCATAAATTCCAGTAGAGAAATGCCTCCTCATGCTCTGACATCGGCTGAGAAATACTGTAGCTCCATATCAGCCACAACGGCACTTGGCACCAGAGACAATCTGGCACATTGGATATGCACTAAGAGCTAATTCATTAAACTCACATCCGCTTGCTGTGAAGCTGTGGGGACTATTAGATTACAATACCCAACTATGTCTGTGTGTATTAGGAATATGGCCGCTGCTATTCATTTTATTTATGGGCCACTAATGAAGTGGCAGGGAATTAGTCATCAAGCCAAATGGAACTATTTAGTGTTTGGCTCATTATGGTGTCTAATTAAATAGATTATTTTAAATAAGCACCACGAGCCAGCACTCCCATGATCCATCTGTCAAGGCAGTGAGGTTTCAAAGGGATGGACGGCCTGGTCATCAGTCTGGATGGTGTACAATAACCTACTGGGCCGCAGGACAGCAACATCAGGGCCTATCATGTGAAGTCTGCTGACGGATGGACAGACCAGGCTGTTACTTGACACCAGGCGACAGGACTTTGCTGTCTTTTAGGGAAGCCATACAAGTTTTTGAAAAGGCCAACAAAATACCCATTAATGTTTAATGAGACATTTAAAAAACTGATCTAAGCCTGAAGTTCTAAGAATAGACATAAGGGACATATGAGCTGGCTTTTTTTATACAAGCCTTCTAACTACAGTACACAACCAAATTCACATTTGATAATTTCACACATTTGAAAATCACATTGTTTCATTCCTCTAGCATTTAAAGCTGTGTTATCAGATGTGTTCTGCACATCTTGGCATTGTTTTTACTAAATTGATGTGTTGGTTGATTGATGGTTGTCTGGCTTTAGTGTGGTTTTTCTAGAATGCTGGTTATGGTTGTCTTACTGTTAATGTTTTCTCAGGTGGCCCCTCATGAAAGAGAGATCTGGATCTCAATGAGACTACCTACTGATAGGAAAAGTGTGGAGGAAAGGGCCCTATCTAGAGAGAATGTTTGGTTTTTCAGTTCAGGGCTACTGTAGAAATATGATGGTGCAACATGGCGGACTCCATAGAAGAGGACCCCCAACCTATGGAGAGATAAATGGCTCAATCTAAACTAACAAAAACACAACGATTTTTATTTTTAGGTGATTACTACCTATTTCTGCCAATATGTCCCCCTTAATTCTACACACTGGACCTTCACATAAAGTTGCAAAGATATTAACGTCTTTTCTCTTAGTGGGAAAGTATTCTAATGATAGGACCATACTGTATTATTGTTTTACCTAATTGTGATGAAGTTATACCTGTAAAAAGTTAATCTGGTTCAAAAAAATTTTTTTTAAAAGTCCTACAGTTCACTGTATCAAATATACCACTGATATGGTTTTCGCCATATTATTTTTAAACATACACTTATTAATACCCTGATGTTATTCATACATGCTGTATTGATAAAGAATACTAAATTAAACCACACCTCCTGAGTAAGTGTGACAGTCAGGGAGGTGGTCTATTTATAATTAAGACCTGAGAAGTTTATGTCTTGATTACTGAAGCTTTTAAAGTCATTAAGTGTCTCTGTGCAGCAGGAGGAAGCATGGCGGCAGATATTTGGGGACTTTAAGCTGAGCGCGTAGGGAGCTGTCCACTGGACGTGTGGTGCTGAAAATATTTTGTGCCCCTCAAGCAGCTTTATGGATCCCAGATTTCTATGCAGCTGCTGAGCACGAGAAACAACACTCAGCTCTTTTCTCTCTCTCCAAGAAACTGGTTGCATCTCTGAACTGTACCTGCAGCAGATGCCCCGATCTGCTCCATGTGGGACTCCAACACGTCCGGATCCCTCGAGCTGTACGGACTGAGTTCGGGATAGAAACTGGAGCCGATATCTTCAGGCGGCATGTGTCTCCCTCTCGGGTAGCTGGATGCAATTTTGGGGTCCCAGTGTGGCACCAGGATGTGGTCCCAGTGGATGTATTTGCCATCCATATGTGGGTTGCCGTACCAGGTGTAGTAAAAGATGTGAACATCATAGAATATGGTCCCTTCTGGGCCGGAGTTGGACCAAACTGCTTTGGCGTTGCTGCCAGCCGGCTGGGCTTGACCCGGGGACGCAGTGGCGACACGGGACACGGAGCGCCGGTCCATCTTCCCTGCTATCACCGGCAGGAGCTCCAAGCCCGGAGCCAAATCCGAGAAACCGTCACTGGGCTTCAGGGTCCTCAGTCCCATCATGGTCCCAAAGATGAATAGCGTAAAAAGAAACAGAGCTATACAAGCTTTCCTCCGTAGTCTTGCCATGTTTGTCTTGAGTGGCAGAGGCTGAAAACGGCGTGGACAAACGAGCTTCTCTCTGTCCTGTTTCTGCACCGAGAGTTCACCTCTCAGCCTACGAGCTCCTCTTCAAAGTGTCCTGCGTGACATCTGCAAACGGCATATCTTTCTGCTCTGATTTCATTACTAAAAAGTGACTACATGATTGCAGTCCGGTCGCTGCAGACTACTTGACGCAGTTGCTTGTTAGATTTTTAACTTTTCTCCTGCAGCTTTATGTTTTTCCTTCTGCTGAGCTGCTGTATCATCGAGTCTACAAACCCTTGCAGCTGTAACCGAGCGGATGTTCCCGATGTTGTCTCCATCAAGACGTATCACACACTGATATCCAAACTGTCACTCCTCCAGCTGGCTGCCGAGTGCCGCCCGGAAGCTGATCCATCCACCTGACACCCGACACAGACAGACGACCGGCGTCGAGATGCAGAGTGATGCTCTCCGGTGATGGTGTCCGGAGGGATTTTCCAGCCTCCGTGGGTGGTTGGTTGGTTTCTCCTTTACACAGACCGTTTTGGGTATCAAAGAGGCGGGACTCTTCTGATCTCTGTTTTGCACGTTTGCGCAGCTTGCAGACAGAAACATATGGCATGGGGGGGAAAATAACCTTATGAATGCTGCCCGCAGATCAGCAACAGAGTTAGGTCAAAGTCTTGTCATTAATGTCACCGTGGCTCTTTATGGAGTAAACGGGCCTAATATCTTCAACTGGAGACAAGAGCATTTGTCATAATATTGTTTTAAAAGTTCAAACTGACTGCACGGTGAATTCAGAGTTATACTGACATCTAGCGGTCAATTTATAGAACACAAGGGAACTTCGCCATGCTGCGTTCAGGTACTGCCGAGAATTATGATGTCTAATGTTATAATATGCAGCTTAATATGCAGAGAAAGCAGGGAAATTGCAAAGTAGGTGTCGCTAATTGTGTTCTTATTATTTTGATTATTATTATTATTATCATTAGGCTGCAACAAACAATTATTTTCAGTCAACTGATCTGCTGATTATTTTCACAATTAATTAATTAAAAATTTTGGAAAAAAAATACTCAAAATTTAAAACCAAAGTGACATCTTAAATTTGACAAATTCTGTTGTCAAACCAACAGGCCAAAACGCAGTTACTCCTCATTTACTATTATTACTGCTACTACTGTGGTAGAAATGCCAACTCAGTGAGCTTCTTTGATTTATGACGTGGGACCTATTTATTTTCGAAAGCAAAACGTCCTTTTAATGTTATTCATTACTTCCCACCTAGTACAAAATGAGCTAGTTTCAAAAATTTAGCCCACTGAAGAGCACTGTCGCAAAAAGGGCATCCTGTGAGTTGCCTTTATTCACATAAAGGAAAGTTGGTCCAAATAAAAAAATAAAATAAAAACAGCTATCCTGTATAATTCGGAAGGGGCCGTTGCAGTCTATCAGCTTGTTGCACCTTGGCTTGGGTCCAACAGGGACATCTTGGCTTCTGGCCAAGACAGTCTGAGGCACTGGGAGGCACTGACCCCTGCTCTGACTTGCTGACAGTTAATTAGATTGCTTTCCTCGTCTATTGGGCAGTTTGTTTGGGTATAAACTGATATATCCTCATGCAGCCGGTGTTTTAAGTTATGTGTGGTTTGACAACTAAATCTAAAATAATTGAAATTGGCTTTATTGTCGAGCGGATTGCTGTTTAAGGACGCTTGATAACCCATAACCCATTATTTAATTATGTAAACATGTCGTACATATCCAACTTTTATTGCGTGCAATTCTGGAACTACAATATTAGGGCGAACTGAGCTGGAGAAGATAAAATGTCTATTGTTGTTAGTTTTTAAAAGGCAACATTTTGCGCATATTTTTGCTCAGATTCCGTGTTTCAGGGCAATAAATAGGCTACAAAATATGTGGAACTGTATTCTGTTACTGTTTGAGTTGAATACAGTTAGGCCTATTGTCTTTTAAAATATAGTAGTATACTTGAAGGGATTACTTTAGGCTATTTGTTTTGCTATTTACTGAATGTAATGCGAGTGAGTAACGGTTTCAATACTGAAATTTCCCGCGAGCGACGCAGCAGTGCTGTTTTGGGCTGGACTTTCTATTAATTCTCGTCGCTCCTTTGAAAGCTCGGTAGTGGAGGAGGAATGACTGATTCATGAAGTTTAATGAGTAATCTGCACGACATCTGTTCATTGCATTGCAAAAGCCTAAAAACGGTCACAGTTGGTGATGACCAAGAAGTTTCAGGTAAATGACTATCACCGATAACAATCGACTAGCTGTCATATCATTTTCCAGATATAAATATCACAATATAAAATGTGACTTTTCCGTTTAAAAGGTACAAACGCCTATGTAGAAAGACAGAGCGTCCTCGCCTATATTTTAAGTGGTTAGGGACTATACTTTTCCAGAGCCTTTTTTCTTTCTTTCTTTCTTTCTTTAAAAAAACCCCCAAAAAACTCGTATATTATGATCCTTGCAAGATCTACAAATACACTTCCTTGTCTATGGCACATAGTGTGCTTTGGAGATTTTAAAGAAAACATCAAACCCACTGCACGACGATTTTGAAGTAATCCAAAAATATTTAGAATGCATCACTTAGATTGAATAATCTAATAAAAGGCATTACAAATTACATTGTGGGGCATGTACTCAGAAATATGTAGATGTCTGCAGTGGAATGCGTTTTAAAGAGAGACCGTCCCAAGACTATTATTTTATTATTTTATCAAACCTGGTCATTTCTTTCTTGTGTCGTCCTTCTATTTTTAAATAACTAAAATTTCAGACTTACTGTGGGTTATCGCATATAATAATAAATTATTTTTTAAACGTCAAGCAGTAGCCTAGTAAAACAGGGGGATACTTAAACTTAAAACATGATAAACTAAATAAGGGAGCATAGATGATTTTGGCAGATTGAAAAATACCACAGAACAACTACTTGTCATTCTACATTTCAACATCACATAATGGCACCTACGTTTCAAAAGCAATTCAAAACAAACAAATATCCCAAACAGGACGATGTATGAATCTAACAAGAAAACAAACCAAATTAACAGCTGGTTATATTATTAAAATATATTAAATGCGTTGTATTCGGATGAGAAACTTCAATGGTGTCTATATTGGTTTAAATTTTCATCTCGTCGGTCTGTAGATGTTACACGAAATCTGAGAATGAAAGTTCTGCCTTTCATTATAATATAACCCCTCTCTGGTCAGTTATATATTCCAATACTTTTCTTTTTTCTTGTTGAAAACACCAGCTTATCATTTTAATGTTAGGCATAGCTTTCTCTGATTCTTGCCGTTATCATTTGGGATATTTAACGTGTTACATTACGTAATGTCCAGGGTCATAAACGTGCGTGTTTTGCGGGTCCACAAGGGGTCGTTGTGGTAGTTGTGATGAAATCGACAGGTCACCTCTGAAACATCCATTAGGCATTATATACGCTGAGGCGGAACCCATATAATTATAATAATACTAATACTAATACTAATACTAATACTAATACTAATACTAATAACATCAACAACAACAACAACAATAATAATAATAATAATAATAATAATAATAATAATAATAATAATAATAATAATAATAAATGAATACATATTTCTCCACAAATAAAAGTAGCTTATCAATCTCTCGCTCTCACGGGCGGACAATTCAGCTAATAATAAGCCTGTTCATTTAAATAGACCTGCATACACATATAAAAATTGTGAGTGAAACTTGCCTTATTCCTCTGATACTGGTTAGTGTAATTTGAACGAATAAACTATTCGAAAAATATTATTTCTCATAATTTAGTTATTTTTTTCTTATTGTAATTCTTTAATCCGTTTTAATTCATCATTGTAAAAATAATTTATGTAGTTATTTTTGGGACTCTTTCACTCAAAGCTTGGTTAAAGGATCACTTTCCTCTGTCTTTGACCCATCCATCATTCCACAAGGACACGAGTCAACATCTTAGCATGATGTGATCAATCACTATCGATCCATGAATTCGTTTGGCCAGTTTGGCTTGTTTTCGTGATGCCACCTTGTCGGCCTGCTGTGGGCTGGGTTTTTTTTTTATTTTTATAACTGATCTTTATCCTTTTTTGTTTGGTTCAAGTCCGTTTTCGTTTTCTTTTATATTTCAAAACGCTCCACCTCTGGTGTTAGGGTCAGATTAACTGTTTCTCCTCGGCTGCATGGCAAGAAAACACTTCCCAGCTTCAATATGGATCAAAATTATAAACCTCTCTTTGGCATGTTAGGACAAAAACTCACTGAGTACAAAGCAACTAATGCATTAAGGACCACAGACAAAATACGCAATAACATGGAGTACAATAAAGTGAGTCTCAGTATTGCCTAAAAAAACTACACATTCCTAATAAAAACACCTATTAAACCTAAAAAAAAATCGTAAAAACAGGCACTTAAGGTTTATCTCCTTCATTTTATCACCAAGCTTCATAAAGTTAGATCGAATTTTACACAAAACGTTACTTATTTCTTCCAATTGGCCTATGGAAATTTAAAGGTTTTTGGGGGGATAGGATTTGTAATAAAATACATTTTAACCAGTTTTATGCCGAAATAGCACTTATACTCTAAATAAAGTACCCTACAGTTATACACAGGCCAGTGAGTGCCAAATATTACTGCGGGCCTAAGTATAAATTATTTAAGTCACTAAACTTTCTGGTTGGAAATAACAAACATATCACGATGATTTTTCGTTGGACCTGATTGGTCACCTTCAACATTTGGGCCCTTATTTCACACAATATGCAATCTCTCCTTGGGGACTATAGTTGTGAATCACGTGGACATGACCGAGAGTGTGTGTGTGTATGCGGGGAGGTGTTAGATGAGAAATGGTCATTTGTATTGACCATCAGAGCTGACCACTGCAGGACAGAGAGAGGGAGAGAGGAAAAGGCGTTTCAAGAAAGACACTGGGAGTAAACATGGCAGAAGGTATGTTGGGAGCTTTTGGGGGGGAAGTTATCTCCGGGAATGGTTGAAGTGGCTTTGGAAGGGGTTGGAAGTTGTTGCATTGTTTTAGCTTTTTTTGAGGGGGGGTTCTTCAGCAAAAACCCTGCCCGGTGGCCCCCACCCCCTCCACCCTCATTGTTTAGGGGGAATAGGTTGCCAGCCCCCTTTTGTTTACCTCCCTCTCCCGCTTTCCCTCTCGCTGCGCAGTTTCTGCTTTTCACAGCATTTTGCATGAAAGTGGCAATCTGTGAGGATTACCCAGTTTGAGGGCTAAAAAAAGGATACTGTAGCTTGGGTGCTAATTTTGACTCAGGGCAGAACTGAAGACATGGGCTCCGTTTCTAACCAGGAATTCCCAGGTTGAGTAACGAAATGAACTGCATTTTTGCCTTTTTTTTTGGTTGACTTTATGAAGTTGCTTTCTGATGCCACTGTGTGTGTGTGTGATAGTAGTGAAGCATTTTAAGGCATTGTTCACACACGTGATGTGCATCCCGTGTGTCTTATCAATGAATTAAACGCTCTTCAAAGATTCTGACATCATGCAAAGCTGCAAGAGTTTGCACGACTCGTGATAGTAGAGAAAAGAGAAAGAATGACCTTTAGTTGCTTTTACTAAATTAGTAATAATCGAAATGAAGCCAAAATGCAGCCGAAGCTTGTACCTCACTTCATTGATTTCTATTGACTGATGATGCAGCAGCGCGAGAGAAAGGGGGGGAAACTTTTCCAGTTTCACTTAAATTACGTTTTTTTTATACAGTATGTGCATTTTAAACACGATCGCATCAATAACAGTACCTAGCCTACAGATTTGTGTTGTTTTTACATACATCTTATCTTTGCAGGCGTGTGCAAGACCGAGGAGGATGAAGGACCGAGCACCGAGGAGGATTCACAGTCTTTTCATGGGGTCGGCGTGTGTAAATGGTTCAACGTCCGCATGGGCTTCGGGTTCCTGTCCATGACCAACCGGGAGGGAGTGCCGCTGGACGAACCGGTCGATGTATTTGTCCATCAGGTAGGATGACTAACACGGTGCACGGTGGCGGAAACTGTGACTATCAGTGTGCGGAAAACCAGCACTGATCTGAACACTGCTATAAGTGTTTCAACTTTTCCGAAATCAAAAATGAAACCAGGAGCGGTGAGATCATACCACCTGTTCTCTATAGGCTACAGATTTTTTTTTTTTTTTAAACTTTGCCTTTTTTTTCTGACGGTATCTTCGAAACTAGTCAGCAATTACTTATTAGTCATGTAAAAATAATCCGAATACAATCAAATTGGATTTGTTATAGCAAAACTATCATTCAAACAGTAGGCGTGGGTTCCGGCGTGTTTGATTAAAAGTAAAACAAAATGCTATATATTTAACTGGTTTAGATGGGTGTCCTTTTGCAGTGTGGTGGGTGTTTCTCCCTCAGGGGAACACGTGTTGCAGCCAGAGGAGAGCTGCTGCAGGCCTCCCTCGTGGGTTTTTTTTTTGGGGGGGGGGGCTTAATTTAATGTGATGGACAAATAAAAGTGTGGCTGACATCAATGCGTATTATACATGAGGAGAATATAGAGTACAGGGAGCGCTGTGAACTGCTTGAAAACTGGTGTTTTAGGAAAGAGATGTAATTGATCCTGAAGCTATTTAAACAGGGCATTTGTTCACTTCAGTTTTTGTTTGGAGTATAGGGAGTGGGTGTCACATTTTGCAATTTGTCATTGCATCTGTTGACAAACCTGGAGCATTTTAAATGAGTCATAGGTGGTTTGACCTCAGTGCATAGGAAACCATCTAAACAAGGAGTGCTGGTTACCTATTAAAGGTTAAATATGCTTTTGAAACACACACATTTAAGGCAATATTTATGATTGTGCCTTTTTGTGTTACTTTTTTACAGCATACAGCACAATCACTTCACCTATATCACGAAAGACTTCAATGACTATATGTTTGTGAGAGCTGGAAAAAATTATCATATTTGGATAAATGTAACTGCAGATTTGCAGAAGGTGCTTTCTGTTCATTTCACACTTGGGGTTTTATTTTTTCCTTTGTCAGACTAAAGAGAGAAAACTTCTGGGTTCATCCAGGTTTAAACCTTCCTATATACAACTAGTAAAGTGAGCGGTAGAGAGGTGGGGGATACATCTCCCTCTGACTTCTCATGTGAGTGAGCCCCTCCATTACTGTCTGATAAGATAAAGGCTTAGCATGTGAATGAGAGGAGTCCCCACTAGCTGCTCATTCACCTCAAGGTTCCTGTCATAAAGTGATTAAAGGCTCTTTGCTGTCTGCTCAACCCCCTGTGTGTGGGTGTGGGTGAGTGCATGTGTGAGGGGCACTGTGTTTTATTAGCTTTGGAAAGGAAATTTTTGTTTGAGGTAAATTTCCTTGTTCACATCATGCCACCAATTTCCAATGCCTCATACACTGTAGACATCAAGTGCCATTTCTTTTTTAAGGGTATGATTTCATTTGCCAAAAAAGCATCCATACAAAGACAGTCTATCATCTACATTTTATCCTTATAAGCTTTCATGTTCCACACTTGGTTAAGCTTAGTTTTCAGACTCGAGCTGCTCTAACTGGTTTCTGAGGTTGTATGTTTATGATGATTCAAATAGAGAGATTTCATTGCTCTGTGCAGCCGTTGTAACTGAAATATTGTTTGACTATGCACAGGAAGTAGTCTTCTGATTAATCATAATGCCACTGGGGTTAGAAACTTACAATTTGGTGCTCCAGTAGTTACAGAAAGGTATGTGTGGTTTTAGGTTTAATGCCAACTGCTATTATATGCAGTTTAATTTGAAAACCTTGTGTCTCCATGTCAGGTAAATAAGCTCATTATTGCTTAAAAAGGAACTAGAATTGAGGGAGAAGAGTAGTAACACTCACTGCTTAATCAAAGTAAGAACCTCACACGGCGCTCTCAATTTATCTGCAAGAAATGCGTAACCAATGACTTACTTCCCTTTCTGTCACCAGAAAAGGTAGACACACACACACACGTGTCCGTGATGGATGTATAGGGGTTATGGCAACGTAAAAGGCCTCAGCCCTAAAATTAGTGGCCGCGTGTCAAGGAAAATTAACTCCCAGGGTCCACTGGCCTTTGTGCAGGTGGACAATAGAGCCATGCATCCGAATGAAGCACCCCTCGGCCGTGACCGAGCCCCTCTTTGTCTCAGAAGCAGTCCTGCTTTTGTCCCTCGCTGCTCTGATGTCTTTCTCTGCCTCACTTGGCTTCCAGACACATCCTGGACAGAGTTTACAGTAGACCCCACTAATAAGGCCTACACATCAGATCCTTTAAGTTATAGGCATGTACACTATCTGTGTGTGTGTGTGTGTGTGTGTGTGTGTGTGTGTGTGTGTGTGTGTGTGTGTGTGTGTGTGTGGATAACCTGATGTGGGCATGTGGCTGCTGAGGGTCCGTTATGGGGGTGGGGAAGGTCACACATGGGAGAGGAAGTGGGTTAACGGTCACCAGGACAGAGAGGCCTGATGGGATTGGGGCTGTGCGGACATCCATGTTGCCACTCAAATGTCATGGCTCACCAAACGTGTTGCTTGGGACTTTGCAGCAGATGCTCAACTATGAGTCACAGGATTAGAGGACGGAGAGATTTGTTTGTTTTTGTTTTAATCATCCCAGACTGCGTTGCTAGTTTGCAGCTCACTATAACTATTACTTGTATCCTTTAATTGATAACCTGTCCCAAAGGATTGTCCCATAGGATTTGGTTTAAAGCAACCCCCAGACAATAAACAGAGTGCTTTGAGAAGCTCTGTTTCATCTCTGGTGGTTTTGGCAAATGCAGGCTGCAGACGGACATTCATAACTGACAAATCGACGTGATGTTACCTTAAAGTGAAATAAAGAAAATAGGATTAATGTCTATCAAAACAAAGCTGCAACATCATGGATCTTCCTTCTTATGCAAACAGTCTTCTATAGATGTGACAAGTTGATCTTACAGTCTCACCAAGGGAATTTTAGAAAGGGGTTTCCCATGTTGTGTTAACCAATCTTTGGGTTTTATCCTCGAAACCGCACCACACCTTCCCTTCCCCTTCATCACTGTTTTCTTTCCTTTGGCATCGGAAATGTTTCTCGCAAGAACATGAACCTCCTCAAAGGTCACTTCAGGTAAACACAGTTTCAGTTTATATGTAGCTAAGTAAGTGGCTCAAAGGGAGATATCAGTCATTTTTGCTTTCCCACAACTTTTATCTTCCACGTCTTTCTGCCAAACAACTATCCAAGGAATGTCACCCTGACCCCCAACCTCCCAGAGAAGCCTTCTCACCCCACCCCCAACCGTAGCCTAACCCCTGCATCCTGCAGTGTAGGGTTAGTGGTGGTGGTCAGTGTGTTAGTGGAGCTTTGTGATGTGGGTGGGAAGAGGGATGGGGTGGGGGCAGCAGTGTGGAATGCTGTTCCTCCAGAGGGGGGGATGGGTTGAAGGTTATCCTCGTCAGGTTTACCACTCAAATACAGCATAAAGACAAAGCAGCATAAAGACAACAGTGCCTTGTAATGCGGCGCAGTTTGAGTTTTAACTGATCTGTTGACTGGGAAGACCAAGCTTTGGGGCTCTTTTTTGTTTTTCAGGTGATTTAAGAATGATCACCAGAAAATACCTTAAGTCCTGTCTGGCTGTGATGGTATCGCAGAGAGAGGAATGAGTGGGGGGTTGTTCTTATGGGTCAAAGTGTCTTCAGGCTCCATGTGAAGGTGATTTGGTCAAAGGTTGTAAAAAATCAAGCTATCACTATCCCACTAGCAACTATCTACTGTATTTCTCCAATGGGGGGAAAAAACGTTAATTTATCCATTTGGTTCTACTTGTTATGTCTTTTAGGCCTTGACAAACCCAAATCACCATAAAACTTGAGTTTCCCAAACATCAAACAAAAAATTTGATGTCAAATCCTTTTCTGTCCTATGTCACTTTTCAGAGCAAGTTGCACATGGAGGGCTTTCGCAGCCTGAAGGAAGGCGAGGCAGTCGAGTTTACCTTCAAGAAGTCCTCAAAGGGCCTGGAGTCGCAGAAAGTCACTGGACCGGGCGGCATCCACTGTGTGGGCAGTGAAAGGAGACCCAAAGGGAAGAAGGTCCAGAAGCGACGTTCAAAGGGAGATAGGTAAGCAGAGATGATCTGGGAAAGAGCAGAAATGACAATAAATGAATGTTAGGAACACTTTTCAGTTTATCTGAAACTTATTTGAAAGTAATCACAGAATTTGTAGATACATGGCATCAGATGATTCACCTTTACATTAGAGGGCCTGAATGTTGAGGCCAGTTTGGATCACATACACAATGCTGTTTTAGTTTCTCCCCATTTTTCTTCCTCTTCCAACCCCCACCTCAAGACCTAGCAAGGGTCATACCAGCAGGCTTGACATGTGACCTGGATCAATAACTGTTTAAATCTGCTGGCCCCTGGTGAATTCACAGCCACTGACTCTCACTGTTCCTAAACCTTCCTAAACCACCAACATAATTTGAATATTGTGGAAAATTAATGTAGAGTTTGTAAATTATTCTAGCACTTTCTCCATTTCATAGATTGAGGGATGTTACTGACTGGGTGATAGTCATTAATAACTGCCACACAAGAATAGATTTTTCTATTTTCATTTGATCTAAACCTTAAAATGATCCTAGAGGAAGTAGTTTTGTGAGTTGTGGTCCTGTGAAAGTTATGAGAAAACTTAATGATCAATCTACTTTTCATCATGAAACATTTTTTCGTAAGATTCAAGGGTTTCTTGCAAAGGCAAAAATATCCCAAGTGAAAGAAAGGAAGAGGGAAGAGCCGAGGGGGCTTGATTTTTGGGTCATTCTTTGAATATCAATATAGCATGGGGTTAGAGGTGTATCAACTTCACCCCCCTGTCAGTTGTGATTAGAGCCAGAGAGTAGTCAGTGTGAGAACAGAGATCATTACCGCCTCAAAGAGTCCTGGGAGGCCCGCTGTGGCTCAATAATTCTCCCTAGACCACACTGATCCATGGATAAGATCGTTCCCCTCTAGCGCATTTCATTATGTAACGCTGCATGGTGTTCCATCGGTTCATGTTTGATTGATTGATCATATTTATAGCCAATAGTTAAGATATCATTAGAACAGTAAGGAGTCCAGTTCTGGGTTCCTGTTCTGCCACCAGCTGTTTTTCAGTCTATGTTTTATAGACCACCTTTGTGAGTGTGTGTGTATATATATGGCTGAGGGTGGGGAAAAAGCCCCTGTCCATTTAATTGATAACAGATGTAAGAGCCTGGGCAAGGGGGTGAAAGGTCACTGTTGTCATGGCGACAGTGTATGAGTAAATGCAAGAGGGCTGGGGGCTGGGATGGGATTGGGGGTTAGAGAAGTGAGGAGAGGGCGGGGAGGGCAAGGTTCAGAGGTCATTACTGCAGTTTTTTTAGACAAAGGGACCACTTCCCCTTCCCTCCGCTTGCCTCCTCATGGCCGCTGATGTAGGGACCTTTCTGTGATGTGACGGTATAGACCTTGACACCACCTTTAACGGCCACACTGACCCCACGGCAGCCGCCCTGTCCAAACGTCATCTGCTGTTACAATGGTGGCAGGGGGTCCACAGTGGCACAGAGTGACCGCCCCACGCCCACTACCCATCTGTCTTTCGCCCCTGCACGCGTGGCCATTCTATAGATTATGTTTGAACAGAGGTGGCCGATGGCACCCGTGATGGCTCCTGCTGACCCCTCATGGTGCTCATTTATAAAGTTCAATGCCGATGAAACGGATGTCTTACTTTGATACAATAGAGTCCAACGGGAAGCTTTTGGCAGTGACAAACTGACAAATAGGACAAGCTGTTCATGATACACTGAGATAATATGAGTCATGGTGACCTAACAGGTCTATGGAAAAAAAGGATCCCTACTAGTTGAACAGTGAAACCTTCTGTTGTCCAGTAAGAACACTGGTGTTTTGGCTGTAATTTCTGACCATCTGAGGAACTATGTTTTGAGATGTTCTGACCTGGTTTGCGCTTTCAAACAGCAACTTGGTGTGACCTGGAATGCCCCTGCAAGATTAATAACCAAATGCAAACTCAAGTCATTTTAGGTAAATGTTGCCATCTAGTGGCAAACAGCTGCAACTTAAAGTCCCTGTCAATTCTAATGTGCTTTAGTTAATGGTGGGCCTCTTCAAATGTTTAACCATCACCATGCAGAATTATTGATGTGATGAGTTTCACACTGGAAGTTTGTATCTTTCTTCAACTGATGAAGGAGAAAATATTTCTGTGGTCATGATTATTTCAAGATATGTAGGTACAAGTATGGATTTGCAACATCATAACCACCAGCCAATCAGGGTTCAATTTACAATATGGCAAGGGACTTTTTCAGTGAGGTGGCATGTGTCTTATGTCCTGAGGTAACGTTTCAATTTTGAGGATTTATTTATTTAACCAATTAATTGGACCTTTTTTGTCAAACAAAATGCAATAGACACAATGTCGCAAAACATTATGCTTTTCTTTGACCTCAAACATTTCTAGAGTGGATCTTTCAAGCTGTTATAATAAATATATAAGCCTACTTCAATATATTTAAGAATGGATCACAAGGTTACTTTTAGGCAATATAAATAGCGTCACTTGTTACAAACTTTATTTGTCACTCTTTAAAACAGGGTTGCACAACAAAACTACACAAGAAAAACAGAAAAACAAAAAAGTGGTGCATTCTTATAGTTTTTGAATTTGCATCAGGAGGAATGTTCTCTGGGCAGATGATACAGCTGGCATTTTTACATTAAAAATTCAACATCAGTTTGATGCTGCCCATCAATTTTTGATTATGTTTGAACACAAAGCATAACTGATGTAAACAGAGTCCACTTCCCCTCATCCCACTGAAGTCCTGCTGGTGGTCGACAGTCCTTTATCAAACAACAGGCCAATCTTGAAACTCACGATGAAGGCAGCATAACAGTCTCCAATCTCTTGTTACTGAGTTAGTCTGAGTCTGACTTCATCTATTATACAAAAGCTTATGTCCAAGCTGGGCTAGTCTATCTCCTAACCAGGCTCTCTTTCCTCTTTTCCTGGAGTGGTCACAGCACCCTCAGTGGCGACTGGTCTAGCACGACGGTCATAAGATGTCATTGGTACTGGTCATCTCAAGGCCCACTGGCCAAAAACTCATCCCTGCCCCTCCATCTCTGATGTTAATGATTGTATTCCCATCATAGGCCATACATGCTCCATTAACAAAAGGTGAAAACACATCAAATCCAAGCATAATGTATAGAAATAGGCCGCAAAATCAGCATGCACCACTGTTGCCACAAAGAATTATCTGCAGTTCCCCTCAGCTCTTTGGAGATTTTCATTGTCTTTCAGCTCATTGTTTTGGTTTTCTGGTCTGGATCAGCACTTTTACTACTCTCAGTGTTGTTTATGACCGCTGCAGGCAGCAGTCTTTGAGTTTAAAAAGTGATGCCATGCCACCTTCCCAATAACAGCAGACAGACAGAGGTAGTGAGGCAGCTGTCGAGCATAGCTGAGCGTTGTGCAGAGCTAGATATTTCCTTCAAGAATAAATGGAGGCTAAAAAAGAGTTAAGAAGAGAGTGAATATTGGACTTGCATTTGGTGGCCAGAAACATGACTCTTATTAATTAATAATGTTGCTCTGCTTGTTGTGAAATTGCATGATCAAGAACACATTACATGTGAATAAATCCTCTCGACTCTTGTAGGTGCTACAACTGTGGAGGCCTGGACCATCATGCCAAAGAGTGCAAGTTACCACCCCAGCCCAAGAAGTGCCATTTCTGCCAGAGCATTGACCACATGGTTGCCAACTGTCCAATCAAAGCACAACAGTCCTCACCAGGTTCTCAGGGAAAACCATCCCCCTCGAAAGGAGACAAAGAAGAGCACAGCCCCTCGGCACCGCCTCCCGAGACCTCCGATTAAGCCGGAAATTGGGCAAAGCTGATCCCGGGGAAGCACAGAGGCCAATCAAACTGCTTTGATGGAGAGATGGGATACAGAGATCCCCTTCATCCCGTTGAAGCTGCTTTTGGAACTACCTCAGGTTAAAAAAATGCTGATGAAGAATGTTGCTGATATTTTTTTTTTGTTTGTTTTCAGTTGGTGTAACACTCAGGAATACTGCTGTATAATTGCACTCAGGATGCTTTCTAAATGAATCACTGCTGTTGTTTCAAGGGATTGAGATTGTAGTGAGTAATGCCATATTACGGATTATCTTGATGAGTTTTTGTAGAATCTGCCTTTTCTTTTCTATGGTACATTGACCCTCTCAAGGGTATTGTACTTCTTGGGTTTTTACATAATACTCAATGTGTTTAGTATAGAGCTACACTTTTGCTGCCTTACCATTTAGTCCCTTTTCTGACTGTTACACCTCACTATCCCACAAGGCAGATGCGTGACAGTTGGTACCTCTGTAATGAATGTTAGTTTGCATATCGCATGGGGAGCGGGAGGGTTCATGAAAACACATGGGACGGGTTTTAGGGTATAGCTATAGGCAATGTATTGGCATACGCCAATATTGCAATTGACCATCCAGTTTTCCTGGGGCCAAATGAATGTCAGACCAGAAGTGGTTTCCAGCTTTTGGTCAGTTATTTTTTTGTTGTTTCATTATTTTCATCTATCTTTTGACAGTTTTGCTGACTGTTTAAAGGTGAACAGTCTACCTCATTGGTGCATGTTTGGTCTGCTACTAAAACTGTTGTTCTAACTGCTGATGGTAAACCAAATATTCTCAGAATACAGCTTTGGAGATTGAGATTTAAATTGGGATTGAATCAAATCCTTTTTGCACTACAGTATTTACACAGCATTGCCATTAGTTGGAATAGATCCCATTTATCACTGCCTGATCAGGAAAATTTGCCTGAAAAGGAGAAATTGTCAGACGCATTCCCTCCAATTCTGATGTCAGAAATGTGTGGAGAAACATGTTTTAAAAGCTTGTCAACCAACCAACAAGCACTTCAGCATACTGTTGAACCTCTCATAAAACCCAATAGCCATGAAAAATGACGGCATTGTACATTTCTGCAAACCCTGGATATGTTACAGTTGCACATTTTTATGGAGCTGATACAGTTAAACTTAAGGTTTCAACAATGCTGTGGATTATGTTTGGGCACAAGAACCATCAGATATGGCAAGGAAAAGTGCACAAAACTTGATGCCATTATTCCAACAGGAAGAGCAACACTTTTTGTGCCTAAAAAGCCACTGGAAACAGCAATTACTTACTAAATCACATCAGCTTTGGTGTGCGTTGGTCTCAAAAAGTGAGCTACCATTTGGCAGGACCCATTGCATCTTGCTTAGGTGGCATACTTAAGATGACAAAGTCAGCTTATGTACCACGTCACCTTAGGAATGTTGATATATAATATGTTTGAAATGAGACAATGTTACATATTAATGGTTTGCAGAAATGTACAATCACAACATTTTCTCCAGGCAACTGGGCTGAACCACACTCCAGCTGGATGTGATAAGTTGCACTTGGCTACATCACAGCTGCTCAGTGCTGAAAAACATGTTGCCACCACTTTTTGGCAGGAAAATTTCAATTATCAAAATGGGTATATTGAAAGTTTGAAATCTCACTCAGAGAGGGCAGCAAACGTGCTTTTCTGCCAGGTGTGAAATCCCTATTAGAGTTTTCTGTGAGCTTACCATCTACCATATATTCTCATTTTATTGGCTGCTGTGTGAAATACTGCTGCTTTATAATTACCTCAACTTGGATTTGATAGTATTCCAACTAACATGATACTAAACCCAAAACATTACTTTTAATAAGATACTTGACCTGGACTGAGTTACTGAGGGGTCCAGCTAGCTCTCCTCTTGATACTTGAATATAACAAGGCAGAATCAGATATGATGTTGCCAGTGAGAAGGCTGGTGTTTTTGTTTATATCCAGTGTGATCCATTTCTAGGTAGTTATTTAAGACATTACCTCCCTATAACCCTTAGTAGGGTAATAGTTCAGGAACACCAAGCCTGCACGGAGGAGCATGTAGAACTAGCTAGCTAATCAGCATTTTACTCCCGTTTTACAGGAGAAGCTGAAACGGCTTTTACACCCAATTAATATATATGTAAAATTATTCTAAAGCTTTTTTAAAAAAAAATCATACTTCTTATTTATTTTCATCCAAGAGTGCTGCCGCTTCTTCTTCTGCTCCTGTTGAAGCCTCTCAGCAATGAATGTTCAAAGACACATCAAAACATTCAAAGCTAAATATGACATGAGAATATATTTGGTTAACACATTTTTAACATCAAGGTACTCATATTACTTTGTACATATGTGCTTGATAAATCAATGTCATTGTCCTGAACAATAATTCAATGCAGTATGAATACAGTGTGACAGTAATATATTCCAACATATTAGTAAAAATATACAGTATGTACTGTACAGGGACATAGTGTTATGAGGACTGACGTAAACTGTGAGTTTATTTTTATTTCTTTTGTTTTTTATTTTTAGTTTTTTGCCTTGAATGATTTCTTTTTTACTCTATTTTTGTACACAGTGAGACTTTCAGAAGACAGACTCATTGTTGATCTTATCTATCTATGCCAAAACCAATGCAATGTTACTCTGCACTCATCATGTGTAAGATGCATTAACTTTTTAAAAAAAAAATATTCAGTTTAATCTCTTTATGAATATATGTTCAATATTTTATATTATATTTTTTTAGATTTTCATATACCATAAACAGTCCGTCACCAGTTAGGGAAAAAAACTCCACTCTTAGGCTCATCTCAGGAATTGCCAGTCTGAAATCTCAGGGAATACATCAGATTGATTGGAAGGAGTCGAGGAGTGTTTATTCCGAACAAAGTAGGGACTGAATGTTCATCCACATGATGTGAAGTGTAGGACAAGGATGCCAAAGTAAAATGGGTTTGGGAATATCTTTGTGTTTTGATTGTGGTGAGAAAAAACAATGATTACAAATGATGTGTAACAGTTGAAATTCACAAGCTTTTTGACTACTTTGTCGACTTTCCATGCACCCAGTGTGATGATGTTCTTTATATTTTCGGCCTCTTTGACAGAACTTTGCCATGATATGAAGAAATGTTCCACTATTGTTGTTTTTGTTTTTTTTTTTTTCCTCTATAATCGTTGTAGATGGGGATGTAGTAGAATATTGTTAAAGGAAGTGGGGCGAGTAGGACATAATCCAGGGTTGTCTCATCTCAACACAGGGCCCATTCGAAGTGTTTCAGACTATCAATGCTTTTGACAAAAAGAATGTGTCATGGATGACTTAACGGCCAAATATTGCTTCATACTCTGCTGATAGGTGGTGTTTATATAAATGTAATAATTGATTTTTTAAAAAAAACTGTTGTGATGATTCTTCTCAGGACATGAAAGGATGGAAAGATTGTTAAAGTGCTCTGATCAGATGGGATGGTTTACTTTTCTGTGTATTTTTATGTTGAGTTTACCACTTACGATTGCAGTGACAGAATATCCTGTAACTTGAACACTTTCCTTTCTCTGCATTTAAAAAAGGGACATACATGGATCAATTTCTTTGATTAACTTTCTCCAAACCACTGACTAACTCAACTGTCAAACCTTAAATTGTATATGGCACCCACTGTTTAGATAAAGGTTGAATTAAAGTACTGTATTGTGATGTTTGCAATATTGTGCTGTACTTGTTGATGTTTTCAAAGTATCATTTGAAAACTAAAGTCCATGAAAAACATTCTGATTGCAACAAATCTGTTTGACCCCTCAGTGGTGTGTTATTGTGATTTGATTGTCAGGTGTTAGATGGGTCCTTATATATATATACCTTGAAAACTCAAGGACTCTTAAGACTGTGTGCTCAGGGCAACATTTGAAGCACGTCAAAGAATGTATTAATGTTTACTGCCATAAAACTACATGTATCTTGATCCATCTTATCTTGATTTAATGGCTAGTTTGTCAATGATGAGCAGCATGTAGACTTTTCAAAGTATTTCTGTGATGATGTTTCTATATGGAAAGATCTGCTCCATTTCCTAGTAAATATGTCAATATTCATGTGTCCCTTTTGCCTCATTTTTTCTTCTTACAACAAAGATTTTAAACAACTAACAACTACATGCATTTAAAATCTTACTAAAGTAAATGTGCCTATGTGGACTATTATCATCAAGGTGAACTGTAACATCCAAAGTGAAAGTATTCGTTGTGCCGGATATCTCCTTACAAAGGACGATATACTGGCCAAATGGATCTGTGTAATACCTGATAACAGAAATATTTTTGTTTCTTAATGGTTTATGATCAATCTATTCAGTCTTAATGAATTAAATTTTGACACTAATAGAGGCATTTGTTACAACATACGGTAGGCCGTATAACAAAATGGTACCCAATATTTTAATGATGTAGCAGGTTAAAGTGCAGCTTATTTTAACATTTTTATATTATTATTTTATATTGTGTTGGGAAAGTTATTCCACCACTGAAACCACCACTACAGAGTTTTAATTGCTGAAATTTGACATAGCTATATGTCAGGATAGTGAGTAACTTTAACTTTACAATGTGAGACTTTGCCCTTTTCTGCTTTAATATATCAAAATTTATATCATACATATTATCTTTGGTTTTGGACTGTTATTCTAACAAGACAGAGACGCAGAGCACTGCTCATTTTTTTTTAGTAAAAGATTAATAATGTTGAATGTGTTTGGTGTCCAAATGTCAATAATATGCATCCTTGGTTCCCCACCAATGCACCCACCAATAGTGAACTAGATCGGATGAACGGTTATTGAGATATGCAAAGGACACATACACATACAAGATTCCGTGCTTGATAGTTTACTATTTTTTATGGAAAAGTCTGCTTTTCATTCAAAAGAATCCATTTTATGTGACTAAGTGACTCAACACCAATAACAAATAATATTGCACAAGACACAAAGGACACACACCTTAATAATGGATTTTAGTACTTATTCTATTCTATATAAATATTTGTATATGTCAGGCAATCTTGTTTCAAACAATACCGACAGGGTTAAAGTCTATATTATTTTCAGTATATCCATGCCAATTAAATTACTTGGCATATACAGTAGAAAATCTCACTTACATTATGTACCATTAATCGGTTAACCGGCAAAAATATCACTGACCAGGGATGCATGTTGGTCTTAAGATCAATTTTGCTACTCTTCAGTAGAGTGTGAGCACATTGCTGTACCAAACAAATCTAGATGAAATATTCATTCATTCACTCATTATAAGGGGTGGGATTGACTATGTTTTTTACTTCTTTTCAAATATTTGAAGCGAGTCATTTTGTATTAAACACTTCTTTTGCTTTATGTTTTTTCATTGTTGTAAACATTACTTTGCTTTTTGTCGGTCTGTTTTTGTTCAATATTTCTTTATTTCCTTTTTTACATGTTTGAAATAAAATAACAATCAACAAAAAAATAAATCAATGCTACACTGGCTAGCAAGCCACCGCCACTCTGAACTGTGCACTACACCTGCACATTCGTGGCCGACCCATGATGGAGGGATGGAGTTGTTACAGAAACATTGTTCCCACCATTTAATCTCCACTCAGGTCACCCCAGACAGCAAGCGGCTCACTTGACTGCAAAACCCCTCTACAATCCACAGCTCTGTCAGCACAGCTAGTGGTGCATATCCCTATAAGAAATGTAGCACTTCAGACAATGAACATCCATATCAGCAACCTTGCTCAGCTCCTTGGAGATCATCTATGTTGTAGATGTACAGTGCTTTTGCAGGATGAGTAAAACGCAATATTCCAAGAGTCCCTCAAATCCCTGGGAACATCCTGAGATGTATCAGAGGGATTATACAGCGACATGGAATAATTTCTCTACCAGAATTATGCACCATCATCTAACATCTGTGATGTCAATGATCTGCGTTACCTGCTCTTCTGCACCGAAAGGGTTTCACTGGAGTCCAGCCTACTTCCGCCTCGCAGGGACTGCTTACAGCTGCATATACAGTGTGCCAAGTACCAGACAGCAGTCTGGAAGCACTGCCTGGAAGAGTAACCAGACATGCCAGAGTTAAAAAGACATTACTGGACAACTGATGATTAAGAAAATACAGTAAATAAATGTTTATCATTTTTCTCTAGTAATAAAATTGCATAAATATGTAATGTAATGTAATATAATGTATAATGTAATGTAATTGTAATGTAATTTCTAGACTCACTGCAAAGGATGAGAATTTTTTTTCCATTTATACTTACAGGTATGCTGATGTTAGATTGGATGCAGGAATCTTTCACACCAATGGTCATCCTGGAAGTTATGACCTTACGGTGCGTACAGACCAGCAAGCTTCCAGACTGCTCCTGCCCTGCTCCTGCCCTGCTGCAATCAGAGGGAAGAGGAGGAAGCACAAGTTGTCATGAAACTGGTTACTATGGCAATAATAATGATGATTAAGAGGAGTACAGGGCATGTTTTCACACATACACACAAAGACAAAGACCTGCTAAATTTTGGATGCTCTGCTGCAACCACTGCAAATGTTCAGTCACTTGACAGATCTATGTGCTGATAATGATAAATAAACAGAATATGAATACTCAAGAATGGATATTACTTTGACAGTATAATATGGATTTTTGTTGTGATGATGATTATGATAATGATGATTATGATGATGACTGGGAGAGGTTGAAAGAGGTTGTTTTATTATTTTCTATGTTCTACACATATCAGGTGACAAAACTTTTTTCATTCTTTGGATCAACAATTTGTGTAATTGAGTGTTGATTACTATGACTAAGGATAGCATTTGAAAGGCTTATCATGTCAAAATATCACCGACAGATAAAAAAAAAAAACTATTTCAAAATACCAGACATGAATTTGACACCTTGATTGGTAGAGGAAATTCTGGTTGGGTGCTCTAACGTGACTTTCTGCCTGGCTGGATCTGCTCTGTGCAGCTGCATTTGACACAGCGCTGCAGCAGCAGCGTGTCCACAGCATCTGAATAGTAATACTTATTTTTCAAAACGCACCATAGTTTGTTTTTCATCCCTCTTCAAACCGCCTACTGGACTTACTCCACATTTAACTACATTTACACATGGATGTAGTCCATTCTGATAGATTTATGTACCTGAGAGGATAACCTACTCCACCTAAATGAATGACCTACCCCACCTTTAACTACATTTATTATAGAGCACATGTCACCCCGCTGCTAATTTCTCTTCACTGGCTTCCAGTGGCAGCCAGAATCAAATTCAAAGCACTTCTCTTGGCTTACAAAACAATCACAAGACCTGCTCCAGCCTACCTGGAATCCCTGATCCAGGTCTACTCTCCTTCTCGCCCACTACGCTCTGCATGCGAAAGACGCCTGGTGCTTCCAGCCCAGCACGGCTCTAAATCTCTAGCCAGACTCTTCTCTTCTGTTGTTCCCAAATGGTGGAACAAACTTCCAAACTCTGTGCGTTCTGCTGAGTCCCTTTCTACTTTTAAGAGACAATTGAAAACTCAATTGTTCCGAGAACACCTAGGCACTTAACCTGACTCTTCTCCTCTTTGCCCTTTGGGGTAGAGTAAGTCAGATGGTCCAAAACCCAGCACCTAATGATTAACAAAGTTGTGTGATGTTGTATGTTGATTGTCATCGTAAGTAGTGATACTGAGATTGTTGAATCTCAGATGCTGAGATCGCTACTGGTTATTACTTTGGTTTCCAAAAAAAAAAAAAAAAAAAATGGGGGAGGGGGCTGTGCGGCACTTCTTCTGCCACTAGACGGCAATACCTGTGACCAATCACACCTGAAGCACTTTTTGCACTTACTAAGGGTTTTTTCCTTAAGTCTAAATTCTTGCTTGTGTTGTACGTCGCTTTGGGTAAAAGCGTCTGCTAAATGAAATTGTAGAATTGTAGAAATATTAAGGAAGTAGGCCATTGTGACAGATATTTGGACCTGTCCCAATGACCTACACCACCTGCCAGAAAAACGTCACGGTCTGTCCGATACATTACTCGAAGTAAAATACCAAAGAAACAACAAATTCCTCTTTTTCTCTCCCTGAAGTACTTTACCATGCTTCTAGATAAAAGCAAATTACCGTTTTTTTCCACCAGGGGCGCTTTTCTCTGTTTATATTCTCAATGACACAACCCCACCAAATCCAACATGGCCGCACAGTAACAGGATTGCTATCAAAACTCGCAGTTAAAATAACAAATATCATTGCATAGTGGGGCTATTTTTTTACAGTTTGAAGTGAACTCTTCAGTCGCTATGTGGCTGCCATTTCACACAGTGTGTTTGAGAGGCCAGGCTCTCTGCAGAAGAAGCGTCGCTGCTGGTTTTTTAAGGCGCTCAGGGCTCAGGGATCATGCTAACGTGTCTCTCTTCAGTCTTTCTGCTGGACTTGCAGCACCAACATGCAAGGCTCTTCTGTTCAGAAAACACGGAGACCCCTCTCAAGTTGTTCAGTAAGAGTTTGTCTGAATAAACATTCAAAATATTGTTTATTTGCCCCCTTGTGACCACGCAAATGCAAAGTTTCGGTTAATGTGAGGCTAAAGACGCTCTTTAACGGAGACGGGGCGGTTAACCACACAAACATTTGCAGTGGCAGCCAGTTAGTCTTCATTCATTAAGTTTTTAATCTTGTGACACTGAAAAAATACTGAATTACACGTGAAAATCACGAGTCTCACCTGTCGCTTGTAAACAGTGTGTCGAGTGCGACGTCTTCTTCTCTTTATTGTGGTGCGCCAAGCAGCACTGGGCTCATTACAGCCCCTTGAGGTCGGAGGGCAAAAAACACCCACCGTTGTCAGCATTTTTGGAAAAAAAAAAAAAAAACATTTCAAAAGACTGGAAGAGTTGCACAATTGAATAATTTCATCAGCATTTAAGTAAACAAAAGTCTAAACCAAATAAGCTGCTTGGCTCATAAAGATTTGTAGACTACTTGCTCAATAATACAGAATATAGGGGAAATCTTTACTTGGGAGGTCAGATTTTATTGGCTTCTGGCACCACTGAGACATTTTCATGAGAATGAAGGGGGCCTTGGTCACTGTATCAAGTTATCTGTCTACATCCATACATTCGACACAGCATGAAGTCTGTTTCACATTCTTTATTGTCTGCTTTGAGTATTACTTTTTTTTTTCAGTTTTTTGTGTCCAATATTACTTTGGTCAAACTTTTCATACCTGTTTGCATCTTGATAAACACAAGGGACAACCTGGGCACATTTATCTGTTACTAGATAAAGTCTGAAGTCTGAAGTCTGAAGGTTTTTTTTTTTGGTTGTCAGGTTGGAGGATGTAGACCTACCTACCATAGGTGCAAAGGATGTCCTGGTTAAAATGTTGGCAGCTCCAATTAACCCATCTGACATCAACATGATTCAAGGTATTTGGTTCAGTAGCCACCCATAAACTAGACAGCACCCATACTTTTGGCTTATTTGGATAATGCTTTACCAACAGGAACAAAACAGTAAATAAACCCAACACAGAATTCATTTTGGTAAGGTTTTCAGATCAGTCACTTATCTAACTATGTGTTCTCAGGTACTTATGCTATCCTGCCTGACCTCCCAGCTGTTGGGGGCAACGAGGGAGTGGCCCAGATTGTAGAGGTGGGCAGCCAGGTGAAGACCCTCAAAACAGGAGACTGGGTCATTCCAAAAGACGCCGGTCTAGGTTAATAACAGCTTGAATTACATAAATGAGTCAACAGGACCACAGTTACGTCTCTTAAAGCACAAGTTTTTGTTCATTCGTGTGAGCAGGGACGTGGAGGACAGACGCAGTGCTAGCAGAAGACGATGTCATCTCACTGCCAAATGACATTCCCTTACTGTCTGCTGCCACACTGGGGGTGAATCCCTGCACTGCCTTCAGGATGCTCTCTGACTTTGAAGATCTCAAGCCAGGTAATCATTTACAAATTTACAACCAATACATGGAATGATTCTTTATATTCTACTAATGTTCCACTTTCTAAAGAAAATGTTGGCCAAATTGCATTTTTGGTCAGCATGCATGTTTCAAAAGACCTCCAAAGCACAGGCGACTTTAAGAAGTAGTCCTTACTTTGGTAAGTGAATTTAAAGCCACTGCCTTGGTCAGGTTTATGGGCTGGTATACAAAGGAATCCTGCACTTTTAAAGGCAGTAATACATCAAGCCAACATCTGAGAACTAGAGGCAACAAAACAAACACATGATGGAAACAACACGACCAATTTATGATTTGAGGATCTCTAAAAACATGACATTTTGTGCAGTAATTTTAACCATTATGTTACAGTTTCCCTCAACCTGCTGTTTTTGCAGGTGATTCTGTGATCCAGAACGCAGCCAACAGTGGAGTTGGGCAGGCTGTAATACAGATTGCTTCTGCGAGGGGAATAAACAGTATCAACATCATTAGAGACAGGTGAAGTCAAGTACATAATTCTTTTTAAGAGGCTAAACTTTTCAGTCTTAATCAATGGCTCAGGTAATCAGTGAAGAGAGAGACTTTTTTTTAAAGAATTTATGACTGTAATGAATTTCTTCATTGTTTCTTCCTTTTCAAAGGCCAGAGTTCACACAGCTCAGTGATAGGCTGAAGGCCATGGGAGCAACTCATGTGATCAAAGAAGAGTCACTGAGGCGACCTGAGATGAAGGAGCTGTTCAAGGTCTGTGGGCCTGAAGACAGCTTAAAAAATATGATAATGTGGCTTTGGCATTTGGTGAATAAACACAGCCCTAATATAATTGTTTTTTTCTTTTAAAAAGACCTGTCCAAAGCCTAAACTTGCACTAAATGGAGTCGGAGGCAAGAGTGCAACAGAACTGCTCCGTCATCTACAGTGAGGAGTCATCTTTGTTGACATGATCTAACGTTGTAAACTGAAGACAAAATATGATCATAAAATGTTGAAATTTCCTTTGCATTCCAGGTATGGAGGATCTATGGTGACGTATGGAGGGATGGCCAAACAGCCAGTTACTGTCCCTGTGGTAAGATGAAACCTCCTACGGCCTCCCAGATTTAATATTTCACTTCACAGGAAGATGTTTTCCTCAATACACCCACTAAACTTTTTCTCTCCAGAGTGCTCTTATTTTCAAAGATGTTCAGGTTCGGGGATTCTGGGTCACACAGTGGAAGAGAGATCACTCAAGCGGTAAGTTGACATGTACCTTCTTCTTTCAACAAATAAATGTCTTAAATTGAATGAAATGAGATATTAAACTGACTTTCTCCTTAGATGGAAGGGCATTTAGAGCCATGCTGGATGAACTCTGCCACCTCATCCGGCAGGGAAAGCTGACGGCTCCAGCCTGCAGCGAGGTGGGCCTCCAAGCCTACAGCAGAGCTCTGGATGCAGCTATGCAGCCTTTCACTTCAGCTAAACAAGTCCTGATCATGTGAATGGATTCATCAACTACTGACCAAAGTATATGAATTGACGTGTGACCCCAGGAGTGCCACATTATTGTTAATCAAATACACTGCTGAAGCACATACTCAATAAATGTGCCTTCACAGCCAGCTCAAAGTCCAACATCTGTCATTTTATGAGTTCTGCTAAGTTTACTGACTGTAATTGGGAAGTCATTACATCCAGATATTGCAGCTTTATCTGATATGTTTAGTAACAGGTTGCACCGGTTGCACGTTATAGGGGCATGAGTCAATGTAATTGACAGTAATCACTTTTGCAATCATATTAATACATCCATTACACTGATTCTTGTTGCTAAAGTAACATTCGACCAATGAACAACAATTTTAGCTATTATTGGTTTCATTAAATAGATAGAGTTTGACAGAAAATAGAAACATTTGACAAAAGTCTGAATTTGATTTAGAACATCACAGGAGACTGATATGTACTTAAGCCTCTTGAGCCAAATTACTACCACCTCATTGTTTTTCTGTTTACTGGAAACAAAGTATTCAACCAGCTTCAATAAACCATGGTTGAAAGGCCACACAAAAGATTGCTGAAGCCAAAGGTTGTTTTTTTACCTGCGTTAGTATATGCATGACTCATCTAAATTAGAGATGTCTACAATATAAAATATAAAAACACATCCTGCAATGTCAATTGTTAAATATTTACGTAGCCACAATGATCTGTGATGGATGATAATTACTGATTAGCAAATACTAGACTTAAAGCCACAGAGAGAACTGGCAGCAACCGGCCATAAACTGCAGCTGCCCCTTCTTTTTCCAGACAGTGCTCATACCTTTCAAAGTCTACCTCTCTGGCTGCACATACGTGGTCAATACGGCAGTCCTTGTTACACTCTGTCAGATCATAGCTGACAGAGTTGAACTCATAGTATTTCTGCAGGTAGCAGCGGTCATTAGCAATGCGCTCCAGAACCTGATGCATGGAAGCTGGGGAGGCGTCTGGCACTCTGAAACTCTCTGTGAGGCGATACTCCTTCTCCCAGCGTCCGCGGGCTGAATTAGCGTAAGTCAGGTTCAGATAATAGGTCACCACATCCTTGGTGTGTTCAAGACAGTTTAAGAAACAGGACAATAAAATTGTTAGATACTTTGTGAAAGCTGTATATTGCAGCGTAGAAATGCTCCTTAACATATGTGAATAGAAATGATACAGACTGTTTTCTGACTTACTTTGACCAGGAGTGTTTGAGTGTCATATTCAAAGATGCGAATCCCAGGGTTGTTAGCTCCATCCACAACTCCAGGAAGTGTTGTTTCCCACGGCGTGACACCTGGGCTGAGGAACATCGTACTGACAGGAGAGCCTGTAGAAGCAGAAGGGCCATCACCTCTGATTACCACAATATTAAACATGCTATAGGCACTGCTCTACCCTGAATAAATGATGTTTACACCAGATGCTGCAGAAATAAGGTTGGGAGATCCCAACCACTGAGATAACTGCCTTTTCACCCTGTTGAGAATGGTAGGAAAGTACAGGCTGTTCCAGGCTAAGGAAGAGCTTCGACCCTCAGGACACAAGGATCCTATATGAAGACCCTGACTAATCCTAACCATTGCCATTGGTTTATTAAAACTATACTATTTTGAATATGCAAATTGATGGAAGTAAAAGCTACATTTTGCTGAAATCATATTTTATGATTTCATTTGACAAATAAATTGATACAATACTATGTAGCAAAAGGTGAAAAGCAACTTCTGGACACCTAATATGAGAGTCACTCATTGAATTGCCAACCAACAGCCACTTGTGCAAAACAAAGACAAACAGCAAATCAGTGTCATATCAGTCAGACCTTACCCTCTGAGCTGTAGAACATTCGAAAGCTATCAGTATGATGATGGCCGAAGAATTGTCCAAGTATGACTGAATGATGCTTCTGGATTAAATCCAAGTACAGCTTGTTGAATTTAGGCGTGAACCAAGGCTTGTTTCTCTTCTTCTCAAAGAAACCGGGGGGAACGTGGCCAATGATGTACACCTGGTAGATAAGCCAATGTGAAGTTAGCAAAAATAATCTATTTTCATTAACAGTAGAAATAATTCACCTTATTAGGCTATTTCCAAGACGTGAGTTAACCTGGCCTCAGATTTAATAATTGCTCATACAGAGGAAGTAAATTGAAAGTATACTTCCTGTTAAACAGCATTAAAAAGAGACATTAGGTTTTAATTACTAACTGAACAATTCATTGCCCTCTAAGCTGTTTTTCAAACATTACATTCAATCCAATTCAACCCCTGTTGTGGATCATAGATAGACAAGATGCTTTGCCTTTTCTTTGTTGTTGGCTGCCTCTGTGAGAATCTGATCCGCCCAGCTGAACTGGCCGGCTGGGTCGTCCATGTCCTGGGTCACCTTGTTCTGGTCATAGTAGAGGTTAGTGTTGAGGACCAGCATCCTGAAACCTGTTTGACCTAGCAGCTTTTCTGTATAATATCCACCTATAAGAAGAAAAATAACACAGGAAATGCATGACACAGCTGGACATATGCTTTCCCAGCAGGCCACCAATGTCATTAGATATTTAGTTGAATTTAGGATGTGACATCGGGGGACCAAAATTCAATGTCAGGAACACATCTGTAAACTTAACCGATTTAAAAATTCATTCGTTCCGACCTCCATTAAACGTTTAAATAGTGTTATTTGAGGCTGCAGGGATTGTGCAATATTTCCATGGGTTTTTACCACAGGGTATGTGCAATATGTGCAATGTGCAATATATGTTATGTATTTGTATGTGCAATATCCTGTGACGTACAATGTTAACTATGTGCAATTCATTATGTTTGTTTTATCACACTGTGGAGGCATGTTGTGCGCAGCATACGAGTCCAAATTTCCCCATGGGACAATAAAGTATATCGTATCGTATCGTATCGTATCGTATCGTATCGTATTGTATCGTACATCTGATCATAATGTTAAGTTGAATGTAGAATACTGACAAAAGATGAAGTTGATATTTTGTTGGTTTTAAGTTGTTTTGGTAAGCAACTCAAATCCAACGTCCTCAAAATGTCTCACAGGGTTCTTGCGGATCCTCAAAAGGTCTTGAATCCATTAATCTAAAAATATGGCCTTAATTGGTATTAAGATATCTTCAACAGATCTTTCAAAAGTCTTAAAAATGATAAGACATGGCAAGTATGATTTTTCCAAACTGTTTTTCTCATGTTGCATTGAAAAATCTCACAAATAATTAACCTATTAACGTCACCAAAAAGTCATCTTTAATTACAATAAATATTCGGGCACCATACTTTCTTTTCTTAAGTAACTGATCTTGTGGCTTTAAAAAAGTCTTTTAAAGCTTGAATCTCACTTTCTGTAAGCTGTAGGAACCCTGGTCTCATGCCAACATCATCCTGCAGAATAAAAAAATGTAGTCGTAAAGTATGGAAAACAAATCCCTTGGTTTACAAAACATCATGGTAATGTTAACACAACTTGAAATTCTAACGTTGTCAAACATTTAAAATATTGTCAAGACGAGGTTCATTCAACCCAAGAGTCCAACATCTTTCTGCCATCAGATTGACATCCAGTGCTAGCTGCGTTATAATGTTTAATGCCATATGTCACAATTTGATCTATTGATTCTTTGAAAAGCCATGTGTTAAGAGTATCACCTTTTTTAAATGTTCCTTGTGACTCTGGCTCCAACCAGTCCTGCCACATTTCGGCTGTCCGGTTATAGATGTAGTTTGAGGTTGCAGGAAGTTGGCTCTTTGGGTGGTAATCATGGTTGCCCAGGGCAGAGTACACCTTAGTGTCTAAGGAAGGTTTAACCAATAATATGAGTTAATCTCTGATGTTTTCTCCTTTAAATGCAAATGACCTCACACTTACTTGGAAACACCTCAGTTATAATGTGGGTAAGGTTGCTGATTATGTGGAGCACCGCTTCTTCCCCCAGATCCTCATTAGGTACATGTGGTGTGTCATCACTAAAGGGGAAACAATACATAGCAGATATATTAGCACTGAATGCTTGTAGTGGAAAGTACTTCTTTTTGGACACCACAGTTTAGAGGGTTTATTCGTGTTGGAATATAAATTTCCAATGAAGGCCTATAAATTCTTTCCGTGGATCAATACTTCTGTGCACCTAGAGCATGATATCTCTTAAAAGAAAAATATAAGACACACAAGCATTCCTCTCTACAGATGGACTTGGGACTCTAGCTTGCAACACGCCATGAAATATGTAACATAAAGCTGATACATACCCTGTCCACACTATGAAGTCCGGGTCTGGTAGAATATCCCTCATGGCATAAACAGAGGAGTTTATTAGAAACCATGGCGAGTCACAAACATAGTCTCCATATTTCCCCGCCTTGGCTGCAGGTCGTTTGCCGCTTGATGCGCACACCGATTCAGGATTATCGCTCAGCTTGTATGACGGGTCCCAGTGCAGATCCGTGATGTGCCAGAAGTTTCCTGGATAACAACCACGCGTAATTGCGCACATAAAGTTGCTCCTCCACTAGGATTTTAGTTTGTTTAGAGAAATATTTTTTTTTAATGTTTTTGCTATAAAAAAAATAAAATCAGGCTACTTACCAGATAGCGTGACAACCTCTTTGAAAAGCAGACAAGATAGGACAAACCTCACTGCGGACATGTTGAACTCTCTCGGGAAAGCAAAAGTCCCAAAAAAGTCAAGTGCGGGTTTCAAAGGTAAGTCTATAAAGGGCAAACGAGATAAGAGACATGATACAGCTGTTCACGACGCGTCTCTGGTCCGAGGGGGGTCCATTACCGATTTCTCTGCATGTTATTTTATAGCTCTTTCAGTTCCCTGGATTGTTATACTTTTACAACGCAGATAAACAACCTGCCTGCAACAGGTTGGTGTACTACAAAGTTCAGACGTCAGTAGGGTTTTTTATGGATTAAAAGAAGTATAGGCGCAATATAGACAGATATTTGTCAGCAGGCCCAGAACACGCCTGCGTTGGTAGCTGGCTATGAGGCAGATCTTCTGTATTATGTGGAATTACTCCATGGGTTAAATTCAGAGATTTAAACATTGCAACAACAAATAATATTCATAGGCTACAGATTTGAGAGTGCCATGAAAAGAAATCAGATCGGCCTACACTAATACGGGTACTTCAGTGCTGAATCCCTCCATACAAACTATTTTTATTTGGGCTAAAGATAAAATCACGAGGGATGCTGTTGCAGTTGTCCTTTTTGGCATGTAGCCTAAATTTTAAGTTTACAGATGACATTTATGTGTTCACAGCAAAACAAATGAGAACATGTGTCTCTGTTTTCTTTTATCGATGTGGATGCGTTTCCATTTTTGTTACATTGTAAATGTAGCCTGTGTATAGTCTATATCATTCAACGTAAAGTGACAGAATAGAACAAGTTGCGTGTGATGCCTTCGGGTGATGCTCGTACTAGGCAACATGAACTGCAGATTTCTTTGAAACTGTTGATTCAAATGATTCTCCTTAAAATCAAATTATGTGTTGATCAACTAGTATTTTTTTTTTAATATACATAAGCCCGTTAGGTAGACATTAAGAACTTCAAAAATGTCTAACGCTTGAGAACATTGTGCCTGTTGTTATTTCATAAATTGACATTATGCCCCTTAGTATTTACTACCTGAGAATTGCACATTAAGTGGTAAATGAGACTCTGTATAAATTTTAGTGAGCTACGTTCACGCAGCAGCTGCCACGGATACAGCAATATAACGCTCAATATTTCCAACAGGACTTGAAGGCAACACAGATCTCGCGTTACTCTTGTATTATGACCCCGAGCGCTGTCTTTCAGGTGCTCTATTATCCGAGGCTGTGAACTGCCCCCAGCAAGCTATATGACCATAGTCTCGTGTAAATTAACGCTAACGGTATATTCAAGGAAATTATTAAGAAATGGGGTTTCCACAAAAGTGGTACTGTACGCATTCAGAGATGAACGACTCCCTGACAAGCTAAAATTAGGTCTAAATACCCTCAGTAGCAGCTGTTGGATAGAAGGTTTCGCGGGACTTCTGCTATGCGCATGCGCTGTATATCGAGTTTGGCGCGCGGGACTACACTAGGAAGTCTGCTGAACTGCGTGTGGCTGTTTTCCCTACTACACAGTGTTAATAACTTTTCAGATTTTATTTTATTACATTAAATACAAGGAGCTGACATGTGGAACCAGGGTGAGTTTAATGTTCGCACCGTTGTGTTTTTAAAGGGTTCAGATCGGCTTGTTGACGTTGTCTGGCTGCAGCTAATGTTAGCTTTACTACGAACTTGCGTCTTTGTTATTGTGTCTGTGACGTTAACGTCACAACACAATAATCTACACAATAATCTAGAGTTTTCACGGGGAGAATAAACGGATCTTTATATCAGCTGTCACTGCCTTTTTTGCTTTTTCAGGAGGATACGGTGAGTCGACTGTGGGTGGAGGTTATACTCAGTCTCCAGGAGGTTTTGCATCACCTGCTCTGTCCCAGGGAGGAGAGAAGAAAGGGGTCTGTATTCAAGTCACTACAGCTTCTTTATAATCAACTAGGAACTAGGGATGATAACATTTAATCAACAATCGAGTCAATCAGACGTTTATCGAACATGCACAATTGAAGTTATTAATCAACAGGCTATGAAATGCTGTCAAAGAATATCCAAAATGTTGCTTTTAGCTTTGACTGAGGAAAAAAATGCATTGGTATTGTGCTAAATAAGCAACTTTTTTGTGTATTTCTTTTCAAATAACGAGTAATCAATCATTAAATATACCGATTAATCCATTAAGAAACATGCTCACAATTGACAACCCTACTGGGAACAGATGTAGAGCACAAAATAAAAAAAATAAATAAAAAAAATGCTGAACATTATCTTAAAAAACATCCTCTAAGTTGCACATTAGGTTCATTAACCCATCAATATCTTAGCCCATCTCTCCAATTCACAAATTAGTTCATAAACTGCTGTATAGCCTATTGTTGGAAACACTGACACTATGTGTGTGTGTGTGTGTGTGTGTGTGTGTGTGTGTTGCAGAGAGCTCGTGCCAATCAGATAATCCCTTGTACAGTGTCTCAGCTGATGTCTGCCTCACAAGCTGATGAGGCCTTCAAAGTTGGAGAAGTGGAAGTTGCCCAGGTAAGCAGAAGCAAAACAGGGATTGCATGTATATGTATGTATGTATATCATTTATTTTCTGTTGTCAAATATTTTGGCTTCTACGTGGGAGCATAACTGAAAAAATATCAGAGTTGCAAAGATGCTAAACATACTTTCCCTGAGTCCTAGTTGATGTCCTTAAATTGCCCCTTTTGTCCAAACAATGATCTAAGAGATTCAATTACGGTGACATAAAAAAGAAGCAGCAAATCCCAATGTGAACACTTTTGTTAGTTTTGTTTTAGAAGTGATTTTAATGATTAGTCTGAAATTGTTGCTGCTAGAGCTGAAATTATTATTTGATTAGTCAATGAGTCAAGTGACAGAAAAACAACCTGCAACTATTTTGATTCAATTTTCCCTTTCGTAGGCCCTTGAGCTAAAATGCCCAAAAAATACAAATGTGAAAATTTTGTGTTTTTTTTCATATGGTAGTAAACTGAACATCACTGAGTTTTTGGTTGGTGGGATAAAACAAATAATATTAATACATAATCTTGGAAAACATAATGGCCCTTTTTTCTGCTTCTGACAAATTATAGAGAACAACTAAAAGAAAGCAGCTGTCGGATAGATCAGTGGTTAAAATCTAGTCGGTAGGCTCCCTAGTTGTTGAATTAGTTCTGTGGTTCACTAATCCACTGCTTGTTTAAGCACAACATGGACGTCTGTAAGGTACTATTGGTGAGAGAAATTTTATGCAGAATAATTATCCAGAATTAAGCTTCTGTGCAAATCACAACCTCCCACTGAATTTTCTCTATCTCAGATTAATACTCCATTTGTGTCTCAACAGTGAGCGTTAACAGTGGCAAGGACCACAAAGCTGCCGGGAGAATAAACTTTTAGATATTGTGAGGAACACGGGGAAATTTGCCAAACAAAATCCAAAAAATATGAATGTTTTTTCCTATTATGTACGAACTGTATATGATGTACTATAACATATTGATACACCCCTATCATGGAAATGCAGCCATTTAACTGACTGGATTTCACAGTTAGATAACCCTTTCTGTACTTTGTCACAGGTAACCATTGTGGGTATCATCAGGAGCACAGACAAATCTATGACCAACATTCAGTACAAGGTGGACGACATGACCGGTGCCCCCATGGATGTGAAGCAGTGGGTAGACACAGAGGTCAGTAACAGTACCATTACATTTGCACAAACTATTTGAAAATATTCTGCTGTTGTATTTGTCTCAATCACTTGTGAGAGTTTCATTTGTAAAACATAAATGCATGATGAATAAAATCTATTACCAAAGATGTCACATTGTTAGTGATTTCCTGTCTCACACTGTCTAACAGGCTCTTGGACCATTTGATTGAACAAGATTATATATATATATATATATATATATATATATATATATATATATATATATATATATATATATATATATATATATATATATCCTTTATTTAACCAGGCAAAAGAGAAAAACAGTCTCTTTCCCAAGAGCAACCTGGCTGAGAGGTCAGCATAAAACATTGTTACAACAGCAAATACAACTATCACACATTACAAAGAGCCAGCACAATGTCAAGTTAAAAATGCAAGATTGACTACTGCTGTCGATCATTTCTGGTGAGCTATGAGTTTTACTTCCCAATTTTGTTATGAACCGGGGAAGTTTTGGCTTACTGGCAGGCAGGCATCACAGAAACAAAAGTAATGACACTCACAAACACCAATATGAATATATACCTATATGAATATATTTTAAGTGCTTTAATTAAGCCTCTTGGCAACACTGTTGTTTTGGTTTGTGTAGGACCCCAGTGTGGACAGCACTGTACTTCCTCCGGGCACATATGTCAAAGTTTCTGGCAACCTTCGCTCCTTTCAGGTCAGTTTACCATCCAAACATGCTCTCTACAGTACCCAGAACCAAAGAGGAACTTAAGGTCCCTGGGGCCACAGGACTGTGTGACACTGTAATTGCTGGTAGACATAAGCTTGTTTCATGAGCAGATGCACTATTTTGTTCTTGTTATTTTTGTTTATGTCACAGTAGTTCTCTGAATTGAGCTGTTTTTCAGCTGTTTTAATTCCATGGGTCTGTTTCTTGCACTGTTACACTGTTACTTGTGTTACTTGTTTTGTTTTGCACTGTAAGACTCGTACTTTTTATATTTTATATTTGTATCTTCTATTTTATCTGTTTTCTTTTTCTATATTTATGTTGCACCAACCCACCAGAACAAATTCCTCGTATTGTGTTAACTATACCTGGCAGTAAATCTTTTTCTGATTCTGATTCTGATTCTGATTTAAAAATGACTGAGGGTGTGAATCTTTTTGTCTTCCTGCCTCAGAACCACAGATCTGTTGTGGCATTTAGTGTCAGATCCCTGGAGGACATGAATGAAATCACCTCACATATGCTGGAGGTTGTTCAAGCGCACATGATGCTCAGCAAATCTCAAACCATGGTGAGAAACTTTAAGCGTACAGCAGTCTTTTGGTGGTTTCAATCACCAAGCGAGGAAGTAAGGTTACCAGTTTCTGTTCTGTTCTGTTAGCCAAAAGTAAAGAATGCCTTGTTAAGTTAGCAGTGAGAAAATAATAATAATAATAATAAACATCTCTGAACTTTTAAGACACTGATAAGCTGACAGAGCACATCAACGTGAAGCTAAAATGCACTAAAATTATGTTTGCTGGACAACTATCATCTAAGAAGAGTATACTGCACGCACGGACACTGTTGTTAATACATTTGTACATTTGCTTAGCCTTTTTCCTGTAATGGTTCATTTAGGAGTCAGTTTTGCTCGTCACATTTCTAAGTATCTGTCTTGCATCTATTTTTGTTTTTTCTGTTCTTACCAGGAAATTTGTCACCACAGTTAGTTTCGTTTTTGTTTCTGTTTCAGTCAGGTGTTGGAGTAGGAATGAGCAGTAATGTCAAACCCATGACACGACCAGGCATGGAAAGCATGGGAGGGAGCTATGGAGGTGCAAGCGATATGGCTAACAATGGGTTAAGCGCAAACCAGAATCAGGTGAGCCTAAATCTGTGTGTTATGGATACTGACCCTGATTGTAACAGAAAAAAAGTTGCCATTAATGGGTTTGACGGCTGGTCTTAATAAACGGTCTTGACATTTTGTTATATTTGAAAGCTTTTCAACCCCACAAAAAAAAACTTTCAGTAGTGATCTGTGAGCAGTAAATATGCTGCGGTCATGATCAAAGAAAGCTAATCAGTGTCGGCAGGAGCATAAATTGTCTGTGAATTGTTAAGCCAAAATTTTCATTTTCATATAATGCACAGAGGAAGACATTGCACCACACAATGTCAAGTGTCTCATACTTGCTGTCCCTCAGTGGTGGGTAGTAATGAGTTACATTTACTCCATTACAAGTATTTGAGTATTTTTTTAAATCAGTTGAACTGCTAAGAGTTGTTGTTCTGCTATATACATTTTACTCTTTCTCAAGTACATTTGCGCAACAGTAAACTTACTTATACTCACTGAAATTGAGCTGCACACTTTTCTGCTCCTCTCCTTTTTAACATTTTTTATATATTATACATATATACAAACATGTACCAATACACAACTATACACACATAACAAAACAAAGAGGAAAAACAAATATATGGAATAAATAATGTTCATAGCTGAGCTCACACACGAATCAGATTGTCCAACAGTGGTGGTCTATGTTTTGGACTCTAAATGCATTGACTATACACACACACACACACACACACACACACACACACACACACACACACACACACACACACACACACACACACACACACACACACACACACACACACACACACACACACACACACACACACACTGCACTCTGCATGTAAGCCTCTCCTTTTGGGATTCTGTAGGTAACACATAGGATTTTTCTTGTATTAAGAGATTAAATGATGCTTAAAACATATTTTGCCATTTTACTGGTTCCTGTAGATGACCTGTTTGAACATGGCACATTGATGTAGTAAATTGCATCTATGAAGTTACTCACTACTTGAGTTGTTTTTATACACTTGATTATTTTTACGAGTACTCTTACTTTGACTTGAGTCAGTATAATTATAAAGTAACAATACTATCACTTGAGCATTTTTGTTTACCCAGAACTGCTGTCTCTCCATGCTGTATCTAAGTGTTACATTAAAAAAAGCGCTGAAGGATGCCTCTGTATTTGCAGTTTGATGCTGTCTTCATGTTTTAATGTGTTACTGTTTGTTCTCACAAGGTGCTGAGTTTGATAAGAGGCTGCCCAGATGCGCAGGGCATCAGCATCCAGGACCTGAAGCAGAGACTCGGTACCATGAGTCTGGCTGTCATCAAGTAAGAGAAGTTCTGCTTTAAGTTGTAGTGGAATAACCCATCACATAAAATTTCTTTTGCGCTGTTCAAGTGAATTTTTAAATTAAAGTCAGTGACTGTAAAGCTGAAAAGTTGAGCACTCGGGCTCATTGACTCTGAATTAATGATTGAACATTGGTACACTGACACCACTCGATGACTTTGTTCGTTAAAGCCAATCCGTTGCATTGAAGGGATGCTACAAACACTTTACAGGAATATCCCATATATTGTCAACTGTAGGGACCATATAGCTGTTTTTTGTTTTTTGTTTTTTTTCCACAAGACTTTAGGTGAACTGGTTTTCAAATGACAAGTGAGCCAAATTTTATACTATTTTACATTGGTGTGATTTTTTTTATCAATCTCTTATGAAGCTTCACAGTCCTTGTTCTATGTAAAAGATGTATTCAAAATTTATATGCAGCTAATTTCAGGCTTTAGCAGTTAGTCAAATCAAGTGGGTATCACTTGACTAATTACAGCTTTTTAAGTACTCAAGTTCCCCTTTGAAACACAAACAGAATCTTCAGTACTTAAAAGCATCTTGTTGTCCAAAAGTTTCAAGTATTGAATTTACTACAGTGCAAGACGGAGAAAATAACAAATTAACATATCAAAGAACCCAAATTCTCAAATGTTTGACAGTTTTAGTTGACTGAAACATTTAATATACCTGCCAGGTGATTTTCTCTCAGTCAACTAAGTTTTGCAGCTCCAATTGCAAATCAGTCAAAGAAGTACCGTCTCTGTTAAGTTAGTGCAAATCTAAAGTCTCAGACTGTTTGATAAATTCAAGAGCGATATTTGCAGTGCTTTAAGTTCGTATTTCTCCTTGTGCTCTAACAGGCAAGCAGTGGAGTTTCTCAGCAATGAGGGTCACATCTTTTCCACCATCGATGAAGATCACTTCAAATCAACAGACAGTGACGATTAGACACCTTCACCTTCTTCACACCAGTTATCCGAGTTTAACCTGATAAGTTTCATCAGTATAAGGTTTTATAACTCAAAGCTTCTACTTCTCACGAATCATCTCTAATCTGATATTGAGGTTCATGTTGGTTCAAGAACACATGGTTTATGTGAGGTGAGACCTTTCAGTTTACACATCCTGTATTCCTGAGGTTGCTTCTGCTTTTTTTTGCAAGTCCCAAGGGTGTTGCTGTTGAAGAAGCAGTTGTTGGCAGTTAATACTGTTATTCTGTATTTTTCACCTCTAAAGCATTTTGTAATTTTTAAAGATTTGGAAAGCAAGTACTCAATTTATTTGTGTTTATGTATCTGTGTTGTCCCAAAATAAAAAACTTAAACAAATACAAAATACAGTTGGGTTATCTATCACCAAGTCTTTTGTTTCATATTTTATACATACAATTTTAATTATATTTTTCTAATTGATGTTAACAGTAGTGGTGTTGTCACAGTACTTGAATTTCTAACTTCACTGAAAAATAACTTCATACCAGGGGGAAAAATTAAGATACACGGCATAAATTTAAAAAAAGAAAAGATCAGGGATTATTTTCTTGGCTAGTAGCAGAGAACAGCAGAACTGTAGTAAACATTATAAGTAACAGAGCAAGAACGCGCAGCTGGTGCTGGTGTGTCAATACTGTGAAAACTTGCTATTGAAACTGTTTAATATACTCGGAATTGATATGTATCCTCAAATTTTTTTTTGATAACACTATTTGAAAATATTTAAGCCATAATCACTTTTCCACATTTTGTTGGATTGAACAGTAATTTAAGACAGTCACATCTGCATCCCATTCCCACAAAGAAATGCAAACAAGCACATTTATTAAAATACAGAAATAGCCTTATTTACATTTGTATTCACAACTTTTAGCTGTGCCACCATGAACGGAGCGTCGCATCTTGTATGCTAGGGTCACATGTGATGCAGAATTGTTACAAAGTTTGAATAAACCCTGAGAGGATTCTGAGACAGCTTTTAAGAAATTATTTTATGATTATGGATGTCTTTAGTACAAAAAAATAACACTCAAGACAAAGTAATGACAGCATGTTTGTAATGGCAATAATACCTTTAACTTTAAAATGGAAATGGCATGCAGAATATATTTCTATTGGCTATTTTGTTGTTTCTTTAGCAGTGACTTAAAATCATCAGTGAGTCATTTCAATGAAATACAAAGTAAAACCAAACAGGATTTGACAAAATGTGTGGTACTCTTAGATCATTAGTTTGCTGTGACAGCGGGCAGAGCTTCTGCTATTTGAAGGTTTTGACCATCTGAGAAGCTGGAGAAGTGCCATTTTGTGTTCTTTGTGGCTAAGACTGTTGCCGCCCAGCGAGGACTAATTCAAGCCTCACTGTTTAGAGTTTGCATTTACTGGAAGAGAGTGCCTTGTACATTCAACGACTGCACAATAAAATGTACCCAGTACTATTTCTGTGAAGCTTATAAATATACATTTTAGAGAAAACAAGGTGTTGATATAACTCTGGTTATTTTGAAGGTTGTTTGTGGCGTCACGTAATGTTTACAAAACCACAAGCTACATCTTCCAAAACTACTACATGGTTAAATCTATAGCTAACAAGTTTGACCAAAAAGTACAATAGTATGATATTTCAGCAAATACTACAACTCTAAAAACTACGGCAGCATTTGTTCAGAGTTTGTGGGTTGTCTACCATATGTGACACAGCCATAGCCTCGTACAACCTTTAAGAGGATGAAGCGCAGAAATGATTGAACAAAGTGTTTCACTGACCACATCACAAACAGTGGTGTCATTGTATAATTTGTAATGCTCTAGAGGATGTTGCCTTGACCTCAAATAGTTGTGAAGTGAAACATTTGCTAGTGCCAGTGCTTTTGCCAAACCTGCACTTTGTGTTCACATTGGTAGAAAAACAGTAGGGTGACCCAATCATGTCACCAGTCACCAAAAGCTCTGCGGGGTGCTACAAATCTTGCACATGATCTCATCACAGATGCAGATTGCTGACCTGAATAATTTAAGATATAACTGAAATATCTATGTTACACAAGTTGTTTTTGGCACAAAATCAAAACGCATAACATAATATTATAGGATTTAATTGACAGCTTGCTTGGTCTGACTCTAAATCTCAGTATAAGACTATGCATTCATACACTGACATAAAATTATTCAAGATAGGACAGCTCAATAACTGTGATATGTCATGTTCTTCAGTCACTTTTAAATTAAGATCCCTCTGCACGTATTTTGTATTTGACGTTGCGACAGAACATGAATTTTAGTAATACATGACATTTGCTTGTGCTTTCTTCATCATCTTTGTGAATGTCTCATCCACAATTTCATAGTCATGGTCGCTGTCCACATTTGCTTCAACTTCACACTGTTTCACTGGGGGAGAAATGTGCAATATTTCATATTTATCAAATAAATCCAATGAAAAAGCAAACGAAAAATTTGATGAATCAGAAAATATAAAAAGTGCTTAAATGAGTCACAAATGAGTCACTTCCTTGTCTACATGAATGTAGGCACTGTAGTGTGAGTCAAAGCCCCATACATTGTCCTGGTGCCTTATATATTTACTAGAGCATCAAATGTGTATCAGACTGCATCTAAAAACAGTGTCAGACAAATGCTTTATGAGTTTCTATTTGCAGGGGCATAGCACCAGTTTCTGGGTCCTTTGTTGGTTTTTTTTTTTGTTGCTTTCTTTACTTTTGCTTTCTTTCTTTCCTTTTCAGAACCCTGACAATCTAAGTTGGGGCTCCAGCAACATAAGCAGTCACTCACTGGACTCTAGCTGAATTTAGAAATGAATCCTGGTACAGGGCGGACTAAACCATTTGCGCCTTTAAGGGGGGAGGATGGCATCAGAGAGCTTCCAAAATAAAAAGTTCAATCTTTATAGTAGGAATTGAAAATTGAATTGAATTTGGTTATGGCTTTAATTAAATTAAATGAATTTAAATAAATTTAAAAAAAGAAAACAAAACCCAACTTTTTATTAATGCCAGACTTTTTGAGTACCCTACTCTCCCATTGGATAATCAGTCCCACTCTTCCTCCCTTTAGAAACGCCCCTGTCTGCTTGAGTAATATTTATTACAAACTACCAAGTATTGTTGGTTTTGGTCTTTTTGTTACAATTATAAGAACTATAGATTACCATCAGAATGATGCTTTAAGTGTTGCAAGTATGGCTGAAACCTGCATGTTTCTGCAGTGAGAGCCTCACCTTTTATCCTCGACTCCTCCATTTGTACATATGTGTTTGGCAGAGCCTTGCCTGTTGTCATTTCAGCCGACTGCTTTCGTGGTACGACTGGTGGAGGCTGATCATCTGAGATAGCCTGTGCAATAAGAGGAAGTCAGAAACATTCAGCTTTATTACACACGTCATTTCTTTACCTTAGTGAAAAGTGGAAGCATCATGTCTTTGCATAGTGTGAAACAGTTTGGGATTTCCTGAAAGTGACATTGTGAGAAACGTCTTTCTCACAAACAAAAGTAATTCTGTGGTTTTTAAAGAATAGCATGAGACCTGTGACAAGAAGACATGTTAAAAATGAGGTCGACCATGATTGATTCTAAATAGTTTTTGAGACTGTAAAACACTCAAGAGTGTAGGTTTTGTTTCTATATTGGGGAGTGTATATACAATGAAGGGTTGGGGGATCCTCCACCAGAAAATATTTACCATCAAACACTTTATTTCTTGCAGTCTGGTGGATTTTTCTGCACCAATTTGTGCCTTTTATGCACAAATTTATGATGTGCTAAATTTCCTTTTTTTTGGTCAAAATAAAAGACTCCTACTATTCATGTTTTTATATTTAAATATTTTATATTTTAATTTTTATTGAGGGAGACATGTCCCCTGCGTCCCTCCTGAAATCTACGCCCAGCATGAAATGAAATACTTACTGGAGGTGGGGGAGCTGGGGGCCTTCTTTTGCTATTTAAAGTCAAATTGGCTAACTCCTTGGTCGGGATGCTTTTGTCTGCTCCATGCTTGGACTTGTCTTTCTTTGATGTTTTTTTTGAGGGTTTTGATGATTTTTTGCAAGACGTTGAAGATGACAGATTTCGCTTCGGTGGTCGAGGTGGAGGAGCTGCATCTGAGTTCCCCTTTTTGCGAAATTCGTAAAAGAATGTGTCTGTCACCTCGGTAACCCTGTCCGTGCGGCATGTAGGCTGATGACTGCTGGGCCATGGGAGGGGGTCCTTGGTAAAAAAGACAGACATAGAGAGCCACTGGATTGGGATCTCGAAACAGTGGTCTGGCCTGTGTGAGAAGCTTGCCTGGATGACGGGCTCTAACATTGCCCCCTCAATTCTGAGACATGCAAGCCCTACCAGCGGATCTGAGTCGAGTTCAGTATCCCTGCTCACCACTTTAACATCCAGGGGCAAACTGAACTCCAGCCCCAAGTCCTTGAGTTTGTACTTCTTGTTATCACTTAGTACCTCCACAAAGTGACCCTGCATATGCAGAGGCAGAAGAATCTCCTCTGTCTCATCCTTCTGCTTCACCTCCTCTTCATCATCTTCATCATCATCCCCATCATCCGGATCTTGGAGACGCTGACACAAAAGAGCCTCGACGGACTGCTTCTCTCCCTTGCTGCTTCCGCAAGGTACCTCCATCGTTTCATAGCGGACAACCTGCAGTTGTTCCCCCACACTGAGAGCAGGCCAGCCCTCCTCCTCAACTTCCTCACAGTTCCTTGTTACGCTGACCTTCAGCCCCGGGGCCTGGACTGAAGCGACATGCAGCTCATACACTGAATTAAACTCTCTTGGCCGCCTCCGAAATCGTCCACCATATTGCTGAGATACCAGGAAGTACTGCTGTGCCTTTCGGCTCTTCAAGCTAGACAGTAAAATCATGGCTGAGGTTCCTTTCTTGTGGAAAATCAGGCGGCTGCTCCTGCTAAGCTCTTTCAGCCAGCTGCACTTGAACAGAGAGTGGGTCTCTGGACCTTCCAGTATCTCCACTACGGCAGGGAAGGACTCCTCTGGCTGGGAGTGGATTTCCGTCAGACTGAGCGGGGTCACAAAACTCACATCCTGACACAGCTCAGTGACATCGATCACATCCACTTCTAAGCTGGACGGAAACTTCAACACGTTCTTCCTCACTGTGCAAAAAAAAAAAAAAACGAGAAATGATAAGGAACTTGATGATGAAATCAAATGATTAAATTGAATTAACTGAAATCAGAGTACAGCGGGCTTTATCAGTGATGGAAGTAAAAGTACTGCTTGTATAAGTAGAAAATATAATGTGAAAATACACCTACATTCAAAATCTACCTCAATGAAAGTACAGCCATGTTTAATCACCAGCAAAATAAACCTAAAGTGATAATTCAGGATTTTTGAAGTGGGGCTATATGAGATAATTATGTTTAGTCAGTATATTACATACAGTAGCTGGTGGTTGGCATGCTCCCAGTTTGCAGAAACAGACAGGGTGCGCACCTTACAACTCAGCATTACCACACTGTACGTGTTTTAGTCACTATAAAAAAAGGCCCACCTAAAAAATACATCAGTCTAAATGGATGCCGTATTGAGAGTATTTTCAACAGCTGCTAACAGCACTTACTGATCAAGACAGCTGACTGGCAGCAGATGAGAAATACAGTGCCAAAGGGAAAGGCTGTGTTATGCCCACCCTCTGTCTTGGAGGCTGTCATAGCCAGTCTCATCGGGCAACTTCCCAATATAAGAGGGTCGTTAGCATGATAACGCTCAGCTGGGCCTTCCCAGCTATAAAAGCCAGCCCAGGTGTTTACTTGTTCTCTCCCTTACTCCTGCAGACATTTACCCTACATAGCGGTTTTGGTTTGGTTTGTTAATTTTTGTATGTCCTAGTTTAATAAATTTTAATTGTTTTTACTAAATATCTTGTGTGGACCTCCTCTTTGTCACATTCACTGAGCCAGTTTATGTGTGACAGGGGGGTAAAGCTGTGAAAATATTTGAAATATAGAATCCACTTAGACTGATATTGATTTTTTTAGGCAGGGCTTTTTTTTTAAAGTGGCTAAACTATGCTTTAATATCAACCCCTATGGGGTGCACGCCCCTGTCGGTTTCTGCAAATTGGGAGTGTGCCAACCGCCAGCTACTGTATGCAATACATTGACTATACATAAGTATCTCATACAGCCCCACTTCAAACACCCTGAACTACCCCTTTAAATTCTCAGTAAAGTAAAAAGTAAAAGCACTCATTATGCAGAAAGACTATTCCTGTTAGTGTTAAACTATAATAAAGTATATTATAGTACTGATCACTAATGTATTCATGTTGGCCAAATTGATGCTAATTTTAATGTATTTATTTACTGTTGAGTAATTTAATCTTAAAAAATTCTGACTACCTCTTCCCTGCCAATCTGTCTTTATTCTACCTGTTTTAAAATTGTGACCATTAAACACATCATTTCCTGGATTCTGGTGAATTTTTGTGCACCAATTTGTGCCTTTTCTGCATTCATTTATGATGTAAATGTCTTTAAATCTGTCAAAATCAAAGTCTATGCTACTTTTGTGTTTCTGTTGAGGGAGCCAAATGCATATGTTCTATATATTGAAGTGGATGTGTCTCCTGCATCTCCCCCAAAATCTACATGTGTGGTTTTGTAAAATCTTAATCTGTCCAAAACTACAAACGAAATAGATATAGCAGTAAAGGTGTAATATTTGCCTCTCAAACGTAGCATAGTATAAAGTAGCATAAGAGGGAAGCACTGAAGTAAAAGTCCTTCAAAATCATATTTAAGTGCAGTACTTGAGTAAATAAAAATTCAAAAAGTGCGTCATTCTCACAGTTCATGATGGCGTGGACCTGGTATATCGGACTGAGGTGAAGGGGCTGATCACACTTTGTGGTGTTGATGAGACAAAATCTTCGACTTCGCAGGAAGGGTGAGGACATGATCTCTTGCAGAGTGAAGCGCTCCTCGCTTTCACACTCTCTGAATTCCCCTTGGGAGGAGAGTGGGATGCACACCTCTGCAGAGGCTTCCTGTTGTCCTCGAACATGGCAGCGTACCTGATCCTCTGCACCCTCATGCCGCTCGATGGAGAGCACAGTCAAAGCTCTGTTGGCCCCCAGTGTAAAATTGCCGATCGTCATCTTGGAGCAGCTGGTAAAAGTGAAGGGGAGGCTGGACTCAAGGCCGATGGGCCTCAGGCTCACCATCTCTTCGATTGTGCTGTACGGCATCTTTTCCGGAACAATCTTGAACAAACCTTTGAAACAGCAACAAACAAGTCTCAGTGGTTGGCCACGAAACAAAAATAGCTGTTCTCACAAAAATCTTGTCTGTTGTTCAGATTAACCTGTGTGGTTGATAGGCAGCTCAAACTTCTCATTGTTGCTGATGTCTTCACAGCAAACTGATAGGAGCTCAACGCCAATGACCTTTATTAGGTCTCCAGTAGAAAAGCACACTTCACTCCCAGAAATTTCATATATAGACCCTGAAACGGAGAGTGAAAAGTAGAGCAAAGAAGGAACTGAATGAGATCAACACACTCAATAATGAGTAGATATATTGTGTGTTAATATTACTACAGCAATGTCTGATTTGGGGTTGAGAAAGGAATGAAACATGTACACGGCATTAATATAAACATATATGCAATCGCTACAAAGAAATCCAGACACATAGCAATGTGTAGCGATCTAATCTCGTCAGATAATCTTTTATCTCTTTAGCTTTGTTGTCATCTAACATTTTCAGTTCACAATGACTAAAACAATCAAAATAGGCTACCTACCTTGGAAATACACCCCAGAGCAAACTTGAAGAATTTTTGGCAGACAGGAGTTGTCCAATGAAGCAATGAACTGTTGAAGTGGCAAAGCAGTCACCCCTGCCATCCCTGCTGCCTCAGTGTACTGCAATCAAAAATGAAGTCAGACAGCAAATGGCAAGCGACGCATGAAAGGAGGTTGCTTTCTCACTCAAAAAACCACAAAAGTGAATGAGGAAGTCACAGGAGCTATTTGCACACTATGTTTGCATTCACAGGCGGAGGACAAGTGATAGGACTGTTATACTGTGGAGTTGTTAAAGATTATGTCTGATAGATTACTCATTTAATTAATTGTGACATAAGGTCTTGAATTTCTGTCACCCAAAGAAAATAGACTGAGATACTCTAAGATTTATGCCCTTATAAGGAAATGTGTGAGAATTTGCGTATGTGTGTGAGTGAGTTTGGGACCTGCAAATATTGCAATGTGCACACAAGGCGATCCTAAGGGATAATGTGCTCTACTTTTAAATAGACAAAATCTTTTAACAACTGACACTGTTTTAAGGGCTAAAAGATCCAAAACACCTAATTTTGCTTTTGCCTGTCAAGCAGATGAACAACTTCATGCTTTGACCAAACACAATTTTTTTGTGTCATGTAGAAACAATGTGGACAAATTCTACAGGGCCAAATATAAAATCTCTCCCAGTCTGTTGCACAGCACTGATGCCAAAACACAACAAAAATAACTGATTCTTGAGAGGAAGGACATACTCTCTTCCCTGAGCTCCCTGAGTAATTTAATTTTAGTAACTGTACCACCTGCCAATCCAAATATATACTGGTCACTTCAAAGTGCTTCATAACACATCATACAAATATGGTGTTTACCCTCCAAAACCACCTTTGACACTTCATAGAAAAAAAAATATATATTCACTTCCTTCTGTTGATGTGCAGTAAACTCTGCCTCCTCCCACCCCTGTGACTTGATGAGGCAGCCTTCATTGTATCTGAAAAAAATCCACAACACTTTCCACATAAAACTGTGGTGCATGATTCTTGCAACAAAAACACATGTGAGAAACTTGGGTTGTTCTAGTTTCCAAGCTACCAGCTGTTTATCAGAACAACACAAGGCATACATTTCAAAACCATTGTTCTGCAGCACATGGCTGCTAAAATATGGTAAGAAATCTGGCCTCCAATGACCTCTAGTGGTTATTGAGGGCATTGAAAGTATTTGAGACTTGAATTTCTCAGAGGGGTTGGCTTGGATGTGACTTTTTTTTTTTTGGTGACAAGCATTTTTCCTTGAAGCTCAATGACAAACTGGGAGACAATATATGACCCTCCCTCTTAGTGCAAACTGTTTATTTTGGCCAAAATTGTAAATGACACCCAGAGAATTACGTAATTTTTAAGACAGGCACCTACATTGTGTATGATGTGCCCAAGAACTGTAAAAAAAAATAATAAAATCCAACAATGATTTCTGTTTTTACAGTTTCTGGCTATAATATAAATGGGTTAATTATGGCCATGTTAAATAAAACATGTCTTTGAAAGACGCCACCAGGACCTGGGGCTCAGTGAATATTTAAAATAAACAAAACAAAACAAAACAAAACAAAACAAAAAACAAAACAAAAAACCCACTATTATAATTGAATGTGGGAGGGCCCCTATGCCATAATTAAAAACACAAATCCCTCACTAGTGCTTAAAAAATAATTGACATGCCTCCCCCGTTTTGCACCAAACACTCCACCTTATTATAATAATAATAAACCGTCCCTTACCGTGATTTATCTCACTTTAAGTTAGCACATTGATAGCATGATAATAGTAATAACCCAGTCGAGTTCTTTTTAAATTGGGGAAATAATATATTTTATTAACTGTTTGTGAAATCTGGATGCTATGTGTTAGGATTGTAAAACTACAACTCCCGGTAACCCAGAGCCGCGATTACCCACCATGCAGCTCAGCCATGAGAAGATGAGGCAAGATGGCGACTAAAACAAGCAAAGAAAGTGCTCCTCCTTTTGATTGTCCAACATGGTGAGAAAATGCACATGTTAAAGTTATAACCGTTTGCTCGCAATGCAACATCAGACTCAAATGAGCAAAACGGCGTTCCCTTATTAATATCATTCACGTTTTTCTCAGAGAGAAGCTAACCATTACTGTAGCTAGTGTTAGCAACCAGGCAAGCTAGCAAGCTAACTCGTTAACGCTGCTATCAGTTTACAAATGTTGGGTGTTTTAATTTTATAGTTTTTTTCGTTTTTGACAGAAAAGACGCTTCATAGTTTTAATTTTAAAGTGTCAGTTATGAACACAAGGGATTTAGTGATACAGATCGCACATTTTAGCCTTTGTCTTGGTCTGTGATAACATTGCTCTTGCAAAAACGTTAGCAAGATGACGACCGCTGTAAACGTGAACTGCTCGGGTCCAAGCAGTCGTTTTTATGAATAAATCGTTAAGTAAACAAAGGGAAATGGTAATATGCTATTCAGTGATCGCGTGTAATGATAAAAATTGCTTAAATATCCGGTGTGAAGACCATCAAATACTTAAAACGTCCTCAAACTGTTGTCTTTCAGGGCAGGCAAGCCGCCTCAGGGGCTCCATTTAGACGTGATGAAGGGAGACAAACTGATGGAGGTAACTGGAAGCTGGGGCATTATTACTTACACGTTATTTAAGTACTTGTGGTAAAGCATGAACTAGATAATACTGTGGGAGCTAATGCACCAGATACGAGCCTGACAGTCCACCTTGTCTCAGATGTGTGTTGCACACTGGGATCCTCCATGGCTGCATGGCTTCAAACGGTGCGAGAGCAGCAGCAGCCCTGAGATTTAAGCTTTTCAGTGGGAAGCAACACTGTTAAGTTATGGCTCAGAGGCACAGAGACATCGCAGACTGTTAAACAGATGTTTTCACCGGTTTTTGAATGACCTACATTCACTAATACAATCTTTTCCTGTAGAAACTGATCATAGATGAAAAGAAGTACTACTTGTTTGGGAGGAACCCTGACTGGTGTGATTTCACCATCGACCATCAGTCATGCTCTCGTGTCCACGCTGCCCTGGTGTACCACAAACACCTGAAAAGGGTCTTTCTCATAGACCTCAACAGCAGTAAGACATCATTCACAACCGTACTTGTATACTCATTTTGTATTTAAAAGCAGTTTCTGGAATGGTTTGACACACACATGCAATGGGCTGAAAATCTAATAGAAATGACGTACAGCAAATAAAGGGTGGGATTTACCACAATATTATCACAATAATAGAATAGCAGTAACGTATTGCAGTATATTACTATTTGCTACATTTTTTCAACTTCAGATTAAGGAAAAAAAAACTTTGTAAACATCACTTCTATCTAACAAGATAAAGGTTTCAGTCCGTTCACCTGACTTCAGTCGTTTTCATCACAGCAACATGTAGTTAGTGGACTGATAAAGCGATTGTTTGTTTGTTTTTAACAGTAGGCCAATAAAAATTTAATTTGTACTTGCAATAATAATAATAAATTATTAAATGGAAAAATGTATACATAGTGGCTGTGTATAAATACAATAATAGAAAGCAAAACCTTGACATTAAGTTGTGTTGATTTTTCCCCCTCCCCTTGCAATGAATTATTTTTACTGGCTAGAAAAAACAGATTTAGAGTGAAAACTGTCAGATAATTACTCTATTAGATGATGGACAAAAAATAATAGACAACAATTTGATCACCAGTTACCTGTTTTAGACATTTTTGTATTAAAAACATGCTATATATCAACTAGTTCTAGCTTTGTAGATGTGATGTTTTCCAGCTTTGTCTTATATCCCTGTAAATGCAATATCTATTTTTATTTGTACTGTTGGCCAACCAAACAAACTCTTTTTAATATTTTACTTTTGACTTTAGGAAAATTTGATGGACTTTTTTTAATTCATGACATTTAGACAAAGCAACTGATCATTTTGCAACACATGCATTACAACCAGGACTGCCGTAATAATAACATCTAAAAACTATGAATAATCTCTTAACATATGCACACTTATTCATTTGATTGTCACTCTTTTAGCACACGGTACTTTCCTTGGACACATTCGTCTAGAGGCACACAAACCTCAGCAAGTTCCCATAGACTCTACAATATCTTTTGGGGCCTCAACAAGGACCTACACCATCAGAGAGAAACCCCAAACTCAAGGCACCGCTGGTTCTGGGGACAGTAAGACAGGAGATGATGAGGAGCTGAAAGGACTGCTCGGGCTTCCAGAGGAAGAGACGGAACTGGAGGTACATTTAGTTTGTCAATAATAACAATATTGTCATGCTCTCAAGCATCATCTACATAAAAGAAAGAGAAAATGGCTGCACCTTGTTTATTAATGATCCCTGTTTCACCATCAAATTACAGTTAAATAGATGCACAACAATATTTAAAATGTAATTTAGTGTTTTTCAGCTGTTTTTTTAAGTAGCTACATCTACAAAGTGTAATATTTGCATTTTATTTTAACTCTCACAGATCAGATTGTATAATGTGTATTATTACAAACAAATAACATTTATGTTTGATTTGTTTACGCCTATTTCCTAGTTATTAAAAGGTAGTTATCTTTACTTTTTCCTTAGTTTCACGTTGTAACCTGTTATTTTTCTGCTTAGTCTGGTACATTGTCGTGTTGTAATGTAGCAATATCTTTATCAGTGCAACCGCATTTTTCCTTTCCGGTCTGCATCTTGCCAGAACCTGACAGAGTTCAACACAGCTCACAACAAGCGCATCTCCCTACTGACAATTGAGGAGGGTAATCTGGAAATCCAGAGGCCTAAGAGGAAACGGAGGAACTCCAGGGTTACCTTCAATGAGGAGGATTCCATCATCAACCCAGGTATGAGTCACAGTGAAGGCAGTATTGAAATACATACAAAGACATACTTATACCTAGAAATAACTCTGTTTAAACAGCACTGTGTTGTTTTCACTGACAATGCCAAACCAAACACTTTCTTATGGTTGATTGATCTCCTCACTGAATAGTCATCTTGTGAATTATTTAAAATTAAATATTAAATTATTGTAAAACTTGTACTTTAAATGCTTACAGAGGATATAGACCCCTCAGTGGGACGCTTTAGAAACATGGTCCAGACTGCTGTCATCCCCATCAAGGTAAGCTTTGGCTTTGTTATTAAAAAATGTTGAAGGACCATAAATAATTATTCTGTGTTGGGTGGTTTGGTCACCCAGTGCTATGGTTAGGCGAAAACAATAATTTATAACATATAACTCACTAGGTGAGCATGGCACAAGTATTTTCAGAATTAGTGCGGTGCCAATGACTTGAGTATTGCTGCTTGCAGCTTTCTTGAGAACCATATATCCAAAATACTCCACAAATGGACATTGCACACCTGCCATGCCATAGTTGCATACCCTAGCAATGCTAGATTATAAACACAATTTACTAACAGCTAGCTATTTGGGACCAGGCTTTTTCTTGGAACAAAGGCATTATTCAGTGAGTTATATCACTGATGCTTAAAATGTTTGAGTTTGCGATCATGTAACATCTCTGGTCTCTCTTTTTTATGTTCTTGAACATACTGTAGCGTTGAGAATGAGCTGTATCCATTATGCAGTTCAGCGGTGTCAACAGTTAATAGGAGTCCCCTCTCAATACACTATACATTATGTACTGTTGGTAGTAGCAACACGTGACTAATGATATTTTTTTCTTGTGGGTCCATGAAAACAGCACAGACAGAATTCTTAATTAGTTCTTCTTTTATCAACAGCAGTTTGTTGAGTTTGAGTCATGGGAAAAATAATTGATAGTTGATCCAATCATAGCTGATCAGATCAATGTATTAGAGGAGCAGCTGCTGCAGAGGCGATTGAATGCAAACTTTTAGACCCAGCAAAATTAACGCCCAAGTTTCACTTTCACAGTGCCTGACGGTCCAGCTCCAAAAAATAAAAGATCAATAAGTGGCTTCAGATTTTTTTATTGTGGCTTTTGTGCTGCCACAAAAAAAAATATTTGTGGGAAACCCTACATGTATGACGAAGTTAATACTTTATCATCCCTGCTCCAGAAACGCAGATCAGAGGGACAAAACACTCTGGGTCTTGATGACCTGACTTCGAAACGCATGCATGGCTACAGCTTGGGTGGTGGTCTTTATGGGGACTTGCCTCCCACCAGTCATGAGAACCAGCCAACAGGAGCTCCAGGAGGTGTTGCCATGCAGGGAGGCCTACCTCTGCCTTTCCCCAATCCAGCACCAGAGGTGGACCTGGCCCCAGAGGCTCCCCAGCCCCCTGTCACACTCAATCCCACTCCTGTCACAGCCCCCTACCTACCAGAGACCCACAACGAACCACGCAAAAAGAAGTATGCCAAAGAAGCTTGGCCAGGCAAGAAACCAACCCCTTCACTACTCATCTAACCGCTTTCTCAAAGCTGCTGACTCTCAGGTTACCAGCAGATACATCAGGGACTGTGACCTGGCAGAGGTGGAGTCATTCACTTCTAAATGTTTTTATTTTATTTGTTGTGTTACTCATCGATATCATAAAAAGGCACCACATTTCCTTGTGGTCTGTTACAAGATTTCATCTATATTGCCATTTCACTTAATAAATTGGCCTGCAAGCAGTAGACTGTTGTTGATTGGGAACAAAATGTATGTAAATTGACAGGACTTGGCAGTGAACATTTAAACGTCAGAGTGGCATTTATGTTTGTGAGTGACAGGCTACATGGATATGATGGGTCAAGAGTTATGTTTTTGATGTTTTCTGATGTTATGTTAAATTTTTTTTCTACTAAACATGTTTCAACATTTTTTCACTCCTCAAGTGTTTTGATAATGCTATTAGACAAATGGCAAAAAGTACTTTTATATAAAATACATTACGGTGAGAAGTCAGGAGAATTCAAACGTGAAGTCAGTTTCTATCTAAAAACAGGGCTGCTTTTTATTTTTCAAAACCTCTTGATATAATGTGAAACATTTCCAATATGTGTGTTAGACCAAAATGACATCAACTGAAGTGTCAACAGGCCACTAGATGGTGACTTGTGCATTAAGGTCAGCGAGTTTTCAGTGAGATTTGGCTGCAGACTTGCAGGTATCATTGTTTATGGCCTGCTGCACAAACCATAATCTTGGCCAGAATCCACATGTGGCATCCTATGAAACCGGTGAGGCAGGCTTAATTTTAATTTTGATTATTGTTTCTATGTTTGGAATTAATTGGATTGTTGTTTAGTAGAATAAAACTGAATTTGAATGGCATCACAAGAACAAATACTAACTTTGCTGAAAAATACAAAATTATAGTAAAAATAGAAAAGGTTGGATTTAGTGTTTTAAAGGTCATGTGGTGTGTCAACATATTTTACATACAATAGAATACAGTGCAGTTTATACAGTATACCATTCCTATTTAGTTTGCCCTAAACTGACGTAAAATATAGGAACTGTCTTTGCACAGACGCAGATATTCATAGATAGCCATGTAAAACACGTAATGGGCACTATGTATTTGGTTTATACACAGTGTAATCTAAATGTAAGGGTCCCATGAAATGGTGTTCATGCATTTCTGCTTTAATTAGAAGACAAAGAGTTGATAGGAAATGAAGAGAGGGAGAGGAAATAGCCTGCAACTTAAGTCCTCTAATGTTTTCACACCTAAAATATTGTGGTCACAGTATATGGTATGCATCTTAACCACAAGGCTGCCATGGCGCCTCTGTGTATTCTCTGTTAGTAGAGCTTGTAGTGGGGACATAAAACCGTTAGCTATCAATCAATTCAGAAGATAATAGTGGTTAGTGTCAGTTCTCCTTTGTACAACAAAAGGATCCCACTAAAGATGAGCTGTTTTCTTAAAATTGAAGTGGCCATTTCATGGGATCTTTAAATAATTGACAGGTTGGAGATCAGAGATCAGCAAAAGACGAGGTGTTTCATTTTTACAAACTGTGCTGGTGACTTTTCATCCTTGTGGGAGTGTGGATTTTGTAATCATATGACTGTAAATAAAAAATGAATTACTTTTGACTCAACTCGGCAATGTCTTTAGGTGTTACATACTATAAAATAGTTAATGTTTAAAAATGATCCTTGCACACTACTAAATAAAACAGAAGCAAAGTTCAAATCAGCTTTGTTGAGTACAAAAGAAGGCGGCCAAACTTTTAGTTGGCTCTAAAAAATGTTTAGATAAACCTTTATTGCTTTAACCTGACCTGGGTCTAACTCAACCATAAACTATAAGTTAAACTGTCAACCACTGAATATACGATAGTGGGTTACACAGTAACACTGACATCATTTCCCTATAGTAGTTTCCCTTGTGGGTCAACAGGTTTGATCTTGATGTAGATGCAATCTTTTGAGCTAAGTATCAGTTTTGGAATTAACCTGCCCTTCTTTGTAATCTGCCTGTTCCAAACAGGCATGTTTTGAATGGGCACTGCACAAGATGTTTTATTCAACATTCAGAGCATATCTATGGTTCAGAGTGTGAGGTGGGATAGTCTGCACACAGTTCTCTACATGGAAGTGGCTGAGCTGGCAGCTAGCAGCTAATGGAGCTAATTCAATAACCAGTGCTGACAGCCACAGTGCTGACAGAGCAAACTGTGTTAGCCAGGGGAAACCGCAGGTTGCTTCCATAAGAAAGCCGTCCTGCCACCGTGAGTCAGGAAGGAATTATTAGCAGTTACTGTCATATTGACACATCTACGTACTGCAGAGTTTTGTCTGATAAATAAACAGATAGAGAGTAACCATAGACTGAGCCAGTCACACGGTATCAGGTGAGGACAAACCTTGGACCAGCAGAGAAGGGCACGAATGCATGAGGTGACCTTTTGGAAGCATTCTCCGGTAGGAAACGCAGTGGGTCAAAGACCTGTGTGGACACAAGATGGAAAAAGCAAATGCCAGTCAGTCCCACATTTTCTTAATTTTTCCTCTGAGAATTGAATCACTTCATGCAGTTTATGACACGTTGACATCTGGTACTACGGCACTATGGATTTTGCATTAAGTATGCACCAATTTGATGACAATGTTACATCTATTATTTAAAACATTTTATGCAAAAGTAGGGTGCAGGGCCACCACAGAAAAGAGAGATCACACTCTTAATTAAAATTTAACATGAAGTGAGCGGGTGACAGGTGAGTTATTTCATTTCAAAAACATTTGTTTAGGATCAAATAATCTTGACTTACAGGTCGGGTTTTCCCAGACAGTTGCATTCCTGTGAATCCCAAAGACACTTATTCGAATATAAGAACCTACAAATAAGAAAAAAAATGTCAAAATAAAGTTTAACGCTGCATAAATCCAACTTTAAGTGTAACTTAAACTAAAGCTTTAAGTTTAAAAAAATGAAGTTATCTGTACTGTTCTATAACACTTAACACAAAGTTGCGCCTTACTGGGTGGGTGAGTTAGCTTACCTCCTTCACATGTCCGAAAAGCCAGTGTGATGGAGGTCCTGGAAAAGCTTCGAAGTTTTGAAGTATATTTCTTCTCCGGACAAACAAGTTGGCAAATGTATAGATGATGGCAACCAGACAAAGTAGAGCAAACAAGTGATTCATGTGAGGCCAGCCCAAATAAAATTTCACGAGAGCCTCAGTTGACTCCATCTCGGTTCAGTAAAGTTGGTGCTTTTTTGGTGAAAAGACTCTGAACACAGAAAGTTTGCAGGATAATAAAGTCAGGCACAAAACAAAGGGTCTGCATCATTGTGTCACCAGCATGGTGAACAGAGTAGGCAGAGTTGACACACCATTTGCAATGAAATTTCAAGGGCTAGAGTGGCAGATGTCACCAGGTCATACTGACAACACTGGAAGGAGTGAGGCCTGTTCCAGAGTGAACGTTAACAAACTCTGAGTCAAACTCTGAACTTTGAGTTGCCATGAGAGATGCAAAACTCTTAAGACTAGAACACCTTCACAAGCTCCTCTGTCCCAGAATAAAGGTTTTACAGATAATGAAGGCCTTTATTGGTGTGAATATTGTTTTCAAGACGACTGTTGGAATAAATTGCCCACCGTCATCAGAGTGAAGATGGGTCAGACCCCCTGTGATTGTCCATTTGTTTTTGTAAAACAAAATATATAACCAACTGCTTTGCGTATCCAGTTCTATGAGTTTGTCAAAGTCAATCCTTTGTTCAAAGGAGATTCTGATATAAACTCTTGAGACAGTCGATGTTATTGCAGGCAGCAGTTATATTCATGAATGTCTGGGTGAAGTGACTGACTTAAAATATACTTTTGACACAAGTAATACAACTGCACCCAAGAACTCTGAACAAAGACCAGAATCAGACTTGCTGAATTCCAAGAAGTCTGTACACTTTGTAAATGTCAAAATAACAGATGCAGGAAAATATTTCTGCTGGAAAAATGGATGTGATAGACACAAGCAGAAGCTATTGACCACCAACTTGTGTGTACTTATAGGTGATAAAGTAACACATGAAATATATGTCAGAAATATATATGTTAGAATTCAATAACATCAAATCTAATGTCACATTAAATGTGGAGACAAACTCAAGGTCGACATCAGTGCTTGTAGATCAATATGGGTCATTGATTTGCAGTGTAAAGCACATATTTAAAGGACACAGTACAGTTAACAGCACTAAGGGACCGTCAAATCCATCTGTTTTTAAGGAGTTCATGCCCTGAATCAAAGGAATGTCAATTCTTCTGATTTTTGTTTTAAAGATATACCGAAAGGATCTGGATATTTGATTCCAGTTATTTATGAGGCATCAGCAGCCCATATGTGTCGTATTTTAATAGAACTTTTGGCAATTTGGTACCTAAGACCAAGACTGCATATCTACAGGATATGATGCTCTTTGGCTTATTAAATTTCCAGTTTGTTTGTTCAGTGGTCTGTGAACTTGAAACAGAAGTAGATGTTTGACATTGGGCTAAGCATGCGTGTCCCTCCCGATTCTGTTTCTCTTCAAAGCATTTCCTATCCACCTTTGTTTCAGTGTCTTGACTGGCAGGGTAAGGTTACTTAATGGTGATGATAGGTAACTAATATCACTTGTGTTGTTTTGTTTGGATGATGAATATCTTACCTGTGACTGCTGCAGGTGGAGACATCAGTGGTTTACTTGACAACTGTCATCAGGAGACCTGCAAAAACAACAATCAAATGACTTACATCAGAGGTTTGGTGTATACTGAATTGAAACTCTAAGGTAAAGTTCCCAAATTGAGATGCACAATAATTGCAACTGTTATGTTCATAAGGAAAAGTTAGATTTCATCAATTCTGAATGGAAATTATGAAACATTAGGTTTGGTTTGCTTCTTTTTTTTCAACAGAAAATTTCCTGTGTGAAATTAATCAAGTGGCAGTCATGATTGTCTGATTGTATTCTCTACACAATAAAAAAGTAAATGATCACCTCCTTTCCTTTTTATTTTGTCAAACACAAAAAAAAAATTAGACAGCATAGTAATATTGGTAAGATAATTTTAGTGGGAAACTTTAAGTTTGATAGTTATGGTGATTTATGTAAAAGTGACATCACTCATGTCCTTGGAGATTGTAGCTTCACTGAATTCAAGGGTTGCTATTTGTGCTCTAATACTGCCATCTCGTTGGCTTATTGGAGAACACACCACATTATTAACTGAATAAACTCTCAAGTATATCTTATACAAGCTACATTTATTGTCAATAAGTAGCCTACAAAACAGGTAGGCTAATATCATTCTGCATTGTATGTCCTTCTGTCTTCATTATTTGTTGTGTTTGTCGTGTTCACTGTCATTATAAAAAAGTGCCATATTTCCCTGTGGTCTGTCACTAGAAATCACCTACATATTGACCAATCAACTCATAAATTGGTGAGCAAAAAGCAGGAGCTTGTTGACTGCGAACAAAATTACGTACATTAATTACGTTTATTGGATTTGAGTTACAGTTACATATGAGTATCTGTGAGTGTCATGCTATATCCATATGACGCTGTATCCACTTTTTTTTAACTCAACTGTTTTTTGATAATGCTGTTAAACAAATGGCAACAAAGTACTTTCACAGAAAATATATTACTGCAAGAGGTCTGGAGAATTCAGAAATGAGGTCAGTTTCTATCAAAACGAGGGGCTGCTTTTTATTTTGAAAACCTGTTTATATAATGCGAGACCATTATTTTGATTCTTTTTTCTATGTTTGAAGTTAATTGGATTATTGTTTAGTGGAATAAAGCTGAATTTGAATGGCAGCACAGGAACAAATACCAACTTGGCTGAAAATGAAAAAAGGTAGTAAACATAGAAAAGGTTGGATTTAGTGTTAAAGGTCATGTGTTGCGTCAACATGTTACACGCAATAGAGTACAGTGCAGTTTATACAGTATATCGTTTATATTGAGTTTGCCCTAAACTGACATAAAATATAGGAACTGTCATTCATTGTTAGCTGTGTGAAACATATAATGAGCACCATGTAATCAGTTTATACAGAGTGTACTCTGTATAAACTGATTACATAGTGCTCATTGTATTCATTGTATTCATGAAATTGTATTCATGCATTTTTTCTTTTAATTCAAAGGTGGAGAGGTGACAGAAAATGTGGAGAGAGAGGAAAAGTGACCTTCAACAAAAGTCCTTTTACATATTCAAACCTAGAATATTGTGGTCACAGTATGTGATATGTATAGTGAGTATGGTACTAAGTATATGGTTAACCACCACCACCATGATGCCTCTGTGTATTCTTTTTGGTAGAGCTTGTAGTGGGGACATAAAACTGCGATCAATCTTACTTTGAAAGAAGAGAGCAGTAGTCAGTCGTAAGTTCTCCTTTGGTACAACATGAGGTTCCCACTAAAGATGAAATGTTTTCTTAAAACTATAAAGAAAACTATGGCTATTTCATGGGGTCTTTAAATATTTGACAGGTTGGAGATCAGTGATCAGCAAAAGACGAGGTGTTTCATTTTTACAAACTGTGCCGGTGACTTTTTGTTCTTGTGGGAGTGTGGATTTTGTAATCATATGACTGTGAATAAAAAACGAATTACTTTTGACCCAAATCTCTGACGTGTTTCCATCCATCCACATATCCAAACTTTTACAAGTTTAAAGGTCCTCTTAGGGTATATAATTTGTTGCCTTATCAACAAACAACACTGACTGAGAACAAAGGTGATCCTATTGTCCTGCACACTACACCTCCCTAAGACCTTATTCTAGGGATAAAAACTGACCAGATGCCTCAGGTGACTTAGGACATGATTAAATTGAGTTAATCTGGCACAGATAAATCACTCATGACAGGAAAATATAATCTTCACACAGATTTAGTGAACTTAGTCTGTTAATGTTTGAAAAGCACATCCACATTACTGAACAAAACAGAGACACACTGAGCACCAAGATGGCTGCAAAACTGTCAATCACCCACAAATTAAACTGTGAACTACTGAATTTATGATAGTGAATTACACAGTAACACAGACCTGCAAACCTGCAAAAAAAAAAAAAAGAGTAGTGGAAAAGTTTACAAGATACAAGACCAAAATCCAGTAGAAAATTTAAGTGATCTTTATACACAAATGTAGTCCTTTATACATGTTTTTGCATGGGAACATTAGAAAAACACCTCTTTGATTAATATTAAGTTTTATTGCATTTTGACTCTGTTACAGTCTTATATAATACATACTTTTAATGTATTGGATAGCCTATAGCCTGGACTTGAACAGGAGGTCTGTGGTGCGGGGGGCACCAAATTACTTTATTTCTTTATTTTCATATTAAGATATGTCTGACAGAGACATGAGCATGAACTCAACATATTATTAATGAAAAGAAATTGGCCTTTTTATAAAACCCATGTAATTTCCAGAACATTAATGATAGGCTATCTGTTACCCACCGTTATGAATCCTTGTGTAATCATTGGTGGCTCCTTTTTTTCTTCTTCATCATGTAGTACCTCTCCATAACAGCAAAGTGAACTGGTTAGTTAACAGTTTTGTAATATTGACACTTTATTGCCCAATTATATTGCATTAATTATTGCATGTCCTTGCGTAAAATCAAAGCGTATAAACCTAATGTTAGCTCCACCTTCACTGAATGCAGGCGCACTCCTGTGGCCAGGGTTATCAGGGACAGCTACCTTGGCACAACACCAGCACTTTATTTGCTCAGGGCTGCAACAGATAATCCAACTGGACTCACAGCAAATAATAATATACAGTTATTGTTTTCATTATTATTTCTTTGTGATTCTATAGAGTTTTTTTTTAATTTTACAATTTAATAAACTTTAATTCCTCACAGATTTCCCTTACTGATAAAAGTACTTTCCAGGTTTACAGTCCTTTTTGCAGTTACTTCACCTTTACTCTCGTGGATCTACAGGTTTGATCTTGATGTAGATGCCATTGATCGAGCGAAGCACTAGTCTTGGAATTAACTTGGGTTTGAGAGTTGGGTCCTCTATCAGCTGGTACCTCATCAGTGTCATGGCTGTTGCCACTTTCAACTCATTCATGGCAAAGTTCTGACCAATGCAATTTCTAAGAAAGAAAAACAACAAAAACGTGAGGTATGTGATGATAAATGCAATGCTTCTAAGCAATAACATCAGAGGACAGAAGCAAGTTAAGTACACTTTTGAGGATGTTATGGATGCAAACATGGTAGAATGACCACATTGTTTTACAACATCGGCATACTAACTTCTGACACTAATAAAGTTATTGCTGCAATAAACCTGCTCTAATTAAGTCCATGTTCTACTTTATAATGGTGGTTATGTCAACGAAGAGCTGGGAACAAGACATTGTTTTGCAAGTCACAAGTAGGTTTCAAGTCTTTGCACCAAGTCCCAAGTCAAGACTGACAAGAAGACCCAAGGTCTAAACTTTGTAATCTGCCAGTTCCAAATAGGCATGTTTTGATTGGGCACTGCACAAAATGTTTTATTCAACATTGGGAGCATATCTATGGTTCAGAGTCTGAGGTGGGATAGTCTGCACTCAGTTCTCGACATGGAAGTGGCTGAGCTGGCAGCTAGCAGCTAATGGAGCTAATTCAATAACCAGTGCTAACAACAGCCACAGTGCTGACAGAGCAAACTGTGTTAGCCAGGGGAAACCGCAGGTTGCTTCCATAAGAAAGCCGTCCTGCCACCGTGAGTCAGGAAGGAATTATTAGCAGTTACTGTCATATTGACACATCTGCATACTGCAGAGTTTTGTCTGATAAATAAACAGATAGAGAGTAATCATAGACTGAGCCAGTCACACGGTATCAGGTGAGGACAAACCTTGGACCAGCAGAGAAGGGCACGAATGCATGAGGTGACCTTTTGGAAGCATTCTCCGGTAGGAAACGCAGTGGGTCAAAGACCTGTGTGGACACAAGATGGAAAAAGCAAATGTCAGTCAGTCCCACATTTTCTTAATTTTTCGTCTGAGAATTGAATGACATCATGCTGTTTATGGCACGATGACATCTGGTACTACAGCACTATGGATTTTGCAAGTATGCACCAATTTGATGACAATGTTACATCTATTTTTTTAAATATTCTATGTAGAAGTAGGGTGCAGGGCCACCACAGCAAAGAGAGATCATACTTTTACTTTAAATTTAATATTATATTAGTCATGTACAGCATGTAGTGAGCAAGTGACAGGTGAGCATTCATTTCAAAAACATTTCTTTAGGGCGAAATAATCTTGACTTACATCAGGGTTTTCCCAGACTGCTGCATTCCTGTGAATCCCAAAGACACTTATTGCAATATAAGAACCTACAAATAAGAAAACAAAGATGTGTTTGGGTTTAGGATTGTGCAGTGACTGAACAACAATGTGTATAACAACAAAGAGACCTTTAACCTACATCAGGGGTCGGCAACCCTTACTATCAAAAGAGCCATTTCTGGCCCAAAACAAAAAAAAATCTGTCTGGAGCCGCAGGTAACACAACACATATAGTCAAACTAGCCTATCAATATTATTAATGGGTCTACATGAGCGTTCACTAATATGACCACGATTTTTTATTTTTGTTACATTAACTTCGCAGTGTTGGCGGTAAAAATAAAAAGATCTATCCATGCACTGTTAGTTAATGAAATACATTTTCATATTCTGTGTACAGGCTACATATTTTTGCAATTGAAAAATTTAATGAAATTTTTTAAAAAATAATCGCAATTCATTTACATATCATTTTTAGTCAGACACAGGAGCCACTGGAGAGGGGCAAAAGAGCCGCATGTGGCTCTAGAGCCTCAGGTTGCCTACCCCTGACCTACATGGTAATACCGTGTAGGTTAAAGGGTTTATGCTGTTTATTCTGAAAATTGCGCAAGGTGGACTTTGTAAATGTTAAATGTTAGCATTTTAAACGTGGAGTAAAAGTTAATATGTACTCCATCAAATGTCACCTTCCCACCTCCAACAAGTTCAGAATGCAGCAGCTAGGCTTCTCACTGGTTTTAACAGATACCTCACATCACCCCAATCCTGGCTTCTCTTCATTGGCTCCCTATTTGTTTTCAAATTGATTTTAAGATTTTACTGTTCACTTTAAACTCAATCTGGGTCTGGCTCCAAGCTACATAGCAAAGAAGTTGACCAAATATGAGCCAACTATCAGCCTTAGATCTGCAGTTAGTGCACTTCTGGATGTAACTACTTCAAGGTGCAAATCTAGAGATGATTGTGCTTTTGCCATACGGGCCCCTTGGTGTTGTCTAAAAAGTTATTATCATTATTTTATTACTTTTATTAACAGTAAACTGTCTCATCCATAAGAACTTTCCAAAAACATTAAGAACAAACCTTTCTCCAAAGTCCTTCCATCAATAAAGGTCATGGGTTTTGTGATCTTTCTGCCTATTCCTGGTACAGGAGGGTAAAGGCGGAGGGATTCTTTTATGCACATTGTAGTGTATGGAATTTTACTGAGGTCCTCCCTTAAATGAGACAAACATGTGTTAGTTGTCAATATTCTAAAAAAGTGACTTCCTAAAGCTCACCTAATCCATCTGCTGTAGCACAAAGCAGCACTGACTTGCACTGCCCTTTGGTTTTCAACAGGTAAACCTACCACTCCATGGTGTCCCTGCCATCCAGGGCTTGAATGATCTCCTCCCTGCACATTTTCTGGTGTTCTGGGTGGCAGGCCAGACAGTAGAGGATGAAAGACAAGCCACTGGCTGTGGTGTCATGGCCCTCAAACATGAAGGTGTCCACCTCTGCTCTTAGGTCCTCATCTGACAGACCCTGCTGCTTTTCATCCTGATGGTGAGGAAAAAAAAACAGAACTTGCAAAAAACAAACAAACAAAACATAACAAAATATGAAAGATATCCAATCTGTATTGTATTTGTAAAGCACTTTTGAAACCACAGTAAGATAGCATAAAAACACAAAGACAAAACATATTGGACCATATGTTACATGCACACAGCGCAGCACAGCTATCATCCCTACTTTGAGAAAAGGAGTTGTCTTTTGTGACAGTTCGCGTGTTGTTTAAGTATGTACTTACACCCAACTGTGCACCCATAGGTCTGTAGGTCATAAAATTGAGGAATGGTCAGGTGCATTGTTGACATATTTTTATTGTGTGGCAGCAGAAAGCGACTGGGCTATTAACCGACAAAAACTTGATGTGAAGTCAGAAAGACTCAGTACATCCCTACCATTTAAAGGATGCATTATTTTGATGGTAAAATGTACCTGCACATCACATTTATATTGTACCAGCATGCAGATGGGTTGCATACACCACAGTTAAATTTTAAGTTCACTAAAATTAGCACATAGCAGAGGGCAGAGCAGAGCTCAGGCCTGCTGTCGGACTCCCTTTAAAGAAAGACGATATGCACGTTTACACACAAGGAGCAGATTAACTTTACTGATTATCAAAGAGGCTAAACGTTTAATTCTGATTCCTCTGGGAATTTTTTTAAAGAGCAGAAATGTCACACAGTATTTGCTGCAGAGACATTGCTGCTCTTACTACATTACTCTTGCTTCTCCAATTTGCAGAATCCACCATACAAATAGCAAAAGCTTAAAAAGGAATGGGAGAAGGTACTCTAATAGCATGACTTCAAGTTACAACCAAAAACAGCTATGATTAATCAGGAGACAAAATGCAATCCCTTGGCTGCTTTTGTCCTTTTTTGCACACCAGGTCAAATCTGGAGTTAGGCACTCAATTGTAATCTAACAGAGGAGATTGATTAACAAAGCACAATATGTTTTTGTGTGGGGGGTGGCAATTATAAACCATACTGTACAAAGGTACAGTAACTTCGTGACTAATTGTGTATTCTTGAGAATATTTTCATACGAGCAGTTGATGGAAATTTTCCCAACATTTAGATAGACACATGCCTATAGTCAGCCTATCGCCTTTTTATCAGTGGCCATTGATATGCTGAGCATGAGGCAGCCTTCTGCTTCTTTTTGCACAGGTGCTTTTCCAGTTGGACATTATGTCAAATTATGTCTTACATGATCTTTAGTTTTTCTACATTACTGATTGTTTTTTAAAGCCATTGCTTTTGTTGTCTTCATGGTCTTTGTCCATTTTTGGTATTCTACATGTTTGTGTGGTTATCCCTATTGCTGTTTGTATAGTGTGGTATTTTGAATGTTGGCTGCACAGTTACTTTGAGCTTAAATTTTTAAATTATTTTACAGAGGACTTTGTAATAAAGTTACAAAGTCCTCTTTGATGGTTGGTATAAAACCACAGTTGACTTACTGCAGGTTTGTTACTCGTTGCTAATGTCATGACATTGGCAGAAGTGAGAACATCTAATACCTTAAATTAGTATACTACATGCGAAGTCACATAACATACTTCTGCAAAGAGAAGGATGTCCAGAAAATCCAAGTGTCTTTTGGCCTGTATGCGGTCCAGCTCTTTCTCCTCCTTCAGTGCGTCCTTCCTCTTTCTGATGACCGCCTCTTCAAAAGACAAGACAATTAATATTTGCAGACTAACTCTTTAATTACAGCAACATGCTATATGGCAACTCAAAATTAAGTGTACGGGCTATTCTTTATGGCAAAGCGATCAAATTCAGTTTGACTGACAGATGGAAATAGTTTTAGATTGTCATTAACCAAAGTATGCATGTAAATTTTACCTGTATGACCATGAGCCACTCTGCATGCTTTCCTGTATCTGAAGCCATGTGGGCTGAGGTAGAAAATCAAGTCGTTATGGTATGGAAACGTCCTAAACCGAATGTCAATCAGATTGCTGAGCTCATAAACTGCCTTGATGTATTCGTTTTTTCCACTGAAATGAGAACGTAGACAAACATTGAACGATCAGTTTCTTCCACACGATTCAGACGGCTTAAGCAATCAACAACTGAAAACATAGATCTGAACTTGTGCACGGCTGAAAAAGGGTTGTATGGACTCACCTCTCAGTCTGACAGTTGCTGCTGTAGCTGAAAGCACACTTTAAGATGCTGTCAAGTGTCATGAGGCTCACGTGTTCAAACAATTCAAAGGACTCACTGGTGTTTGCATAACTTTCCCATTTGTCCTGGAAACATTGAGAACAGATGTGACATCTCTGCAGGAGATGGAAAAAACTCCAACACACTCAACCAACTCTGACACAACACATGTCATCTCGACAGCATTACTTCACTATTATGGTCTCTGTTATCTTATTATAAATTGTCATTTACATACCAACATTGTTTTAGCAGAGTCTGCCATCAGTTTAGTGTATGGTTTCAACACATCATAATGGAAACCTGGGGTCAAAAGCCTTCTGTGCCGAAACCACTTTTGACCCTTTGACACCAACAAACCGTCACCTTAAAAGAGAGGAACAGTGTGTTCATGTGTGTGTCGTTCAGTCAAACATCCATCTCAGTAATTAGTCAAAATATTCTGTAGAAAAAAGGCAAATCAGTCTTACCAATCCATGACTCAATAAATCTATATCCTAAATCATTCTTTGGCTCTGTTATAAAACAAACAAATAAATAATCTGTTAGATTGACCTTCGGTTGTTAAAAAAAAAAAAAAAAATCCAAATGTTCCTGTTGGAGATTATTTAAAGCACTGAATTGATAACATTGCTATAATGGTTTATCACTTCAGTAAAGATTTTAAAAAATGCTCACACACCTGTTGATGCCAATACAGTCTTCACAAAATCTGGATGTTGAATATTGAGTAAACAAACAAAGGGCCCAAACCAGATTTGGAAAGCATAACCATACTGCTTTCCAAATTCCACAAGCCTGTACAAATCTGTCCCATCTTGTTTAAACTGAAATAAACATGAGAACACGGGAGAGTTAACTACACCTTTCTTTCCAGTAGCCTGGGGAGGAAAATGTGTTGCTGACTCAGCTGATGATCACTAACTGTGTGTCACTAATGTACAATATTACTTAAATCCCCTAGTTAAGTAAAAGTAGAGAAACAACATAAAACAAATACTCAATTCTAAGTTTAGGTCTTGCATTAAAATGTTCATATCAAAGATCATAAAATATATATATATGTGTGTGTGTGTGTGTGTGTGTGTGTTTTTTAAGTTTTAAAACTAAATGTACTCTAAATGCAAAATGAACTGATACCAAGTGTCATATACAAACCAAATACAATTTGGGAGCTTTAACATTTCCCCTGTTGCTGGCCTGTACAGCCTTGACATATGTTTGGATAAACAGTTTTAAAACATTTCATCAACCTGTAATCAAACATTTTCATAACTATTCAAACATCCCAACATACCCCACTCTCCCCTACTGAATCGAGTACCCTGAGTTTAATGGAAGCAATAGTTAATACAAACAACGGGGTGAAACATTGTGACTATAGACCATCTTTTGTAAACTATCAACAAATTTAGAATCGAATTTGTTATTTTAACCTGCTATTGTTGAATTCGGTATGTCAAAATAAAGTTTAACGCTGCATAAATCCAACTTTAAGTGTAACTTAAACTAAAGCTTTAAGTTTAAAAAAATGAAGTTACCTGTACTGTTATATAACACTTAACACAAAGTTGCACCTTACTGGGTTTTCATGAGTTAGCTTACCTCCTTCGCATGTCCGAAAAGCCAGTGTGCTGGAGGTCCTGGAAAAGCTTCAAAGTTTTGGAGCGTATGTCTTCTCCGGACAAAGAAGTTGGTTAATTTATAGATGATGGCAACCAGACAAAGTATAGCAAACAAGTGACTCATGTGAGCCCAGGCCGACTGGGATTTCACGAGAGCCTCAGTTGACTCCATCTCGGTTCAGTGAAGTCGGTACTTCCTTGGTGAAAAGACTCTGAACAGCGCAGATGTTTGCTGAACAACAAAATGTGAGGCGCATAACAAAGGGTCTGCATCATTGTGACATCAGCGTGGTGAACAGAGTAGGCGGATCAACGGGCCATTTGACCGTGAAATTTCAAGGACTAGAGCGACGGATGTCGCCGGATTGTAGTGACCTAAACTAGAGAAGGCAATTTCGATACACAAGATTGAACTGTTTTGCAAAGTTCTTCAGCATGCAGCTCATGACGGGTTTCGAAACGTCACGTGATCGGTTAACAAACCCGGACAGAGAGTATTAAAAGACCGCGGGAAATGCGGGCGTTTGTGGTGTTGTGTTGTGGCGATGAAGTAGAGAGAGATTTGTGCGAATTGAGCTAAACTTTTGGTAGGTTGACAGATAGTAAGGTAGACGCATAGACAGATACATGCATACATACATGTCAATGAGTTAAGGCATATTTATATTTTTATTTGAATAAACTTATCCTTTTCATTTAAGGTGGTAGAGAAGCGAAGAAGCCAACTGAAGTCAAAAACTGTGGATTTTTTTTCTAAATAAAAATATTTGAACAAATGTTTCTGAACATTATTCTTGATTCCACCTTGTTATTGATGTGTATAACCATAACAGTGAAGTGCAATATTTGAAACATTTCTCTTTGTCCAGGCCATTTATACATACAAAACCATTAAAATGCTCTACAAACTAACAATAACATAGCATAGGACCAATGTCCTTAGGTCACATAGCTAATAATGATATGAAATAGTCACCATATCCTACTAGAACTAAATCAATACCAGTTTGATTTGATTTGCATGACATTGGGGTAGGCTTTGGGGTTCAAAACGTTTCAAAATAAAAGTATTGAAACGTTTCAAATTTGCCATCTCTATCATAAACAGTGGGAGACTGAGAAGTGGGGCCTGTTCCAGAGTGCAGGTGAACAAACTCTAAGTCAAACGGAACTTTGAGTTGTCATCCTGAGATGCAAAACTCAGTTTTTGGTTTCACAACAGCTGATCATAAGAGTCAGTTAAATCAACTCAACTAAGATAAACATTGCAATGCAAAATAGATATACTGTCAAGACACAATACCGTCATAAATTCTTTTGCCCCAGAATAAAGGTTTTGCACAAAATTAAGGCCTTTATTAGTGTAAATATTGTTTTCAAGACGACTGTTAGAATAAACAGCCCACCGTCATCAGAGTGAAGATAGGTCCGACTCACAGTGATTGTCCATTTGTTTTTCCATAGAACACACACACACACACACACACACACACAAACAGTATGTCTGTACCCAACTGCTTTGCTTTCTATATGTTTAAAAAACAAACTTTTTTTCTAGAAGAAACTCTTGAAACAGCTGACATCATCACAGGCAGCAGTATGTCTGGGCACTTATGTATGTCTGGGTAAATTGAGTTATTTAAAATTGACTTTTTAAGCAAGTAACATGACTGCACTCAGGAACTCTGCACAAAGACCAACATCAGACTTTGTGGATTTGAACAAATCTGTACACATTGTAAATGTCAAAGGAACAGAAGCTGGAAAATATTTCTTCTGTAAAAGTGGATGTGATGGATACAGGCAGAAGCTACTGACTATCAACTTGAGTGTAAATACAGGCAAGAAAATAACATAAAATAATTATATCAAAATTAAATGGTATAACTTATAGTCTTTTTTTCATTTTATAGTATACGAAAGTCAGACTTCATCTGTTTTTGAGCTGTGATGTATGACTTAGCATTCAATATCATCAAACCTAATGTCACATTAAATGTGGAGACAAGCTCAAGGTCGGCATCAGTGCTTATAGATCAATATGGGTCATTGAATTGCAGTGTAAAGCACGTGTTTGAGGGACACAGTACAGTTAACACTGCTTCCAACAAAACAACAAGTGAACGTTTTTCCATGTCTGTCTTTCAGGAGTTCATGGCCTGAATCAAAGGAATGCCAATTCTTTTGTTTTTTGTTTTACAGGTATACCAAAAATCCTGGATATTTGATTCCAGTTATTTATGAGGCATCAGCAGCCCTTATGTGTCTTATTTTAATAGAACTTTTGGCAATTTGGTACCTAAGACCAAGACTGCATATCTACAGGATATGATGCTCTTTGCCTTATTAAATTTCCAGTTTGTTTGTTCAGTGGTCTGTGAACTTGAAACAGAAGTAGATGTTTGAAATTGGGCTAGGCGTGCATGTCCCTCCTGATCTTTCAAAGCATTTCCTATCCACCTTTGTTTCTGTGTCTTGACTGGCAGGGTAAGGTTGCTTAATGGTGATGATAGGTAACTAATATCACTTGTGTTGTTTTGTTTGGATGATGAAATTTCTTACCTGTGACTGCTGCAGGTGGAAAAGGAAACATCAGTGGTTTACAACTGTCATCAGGAGACCTGCAAGAGATAAGAGATATTTCTCATGTCTTTGAGACTGTAACTTCACTTAATACAAAAATTGCCATGTGTTAATACTGCCATCTTCTGGGTTTTCAGGAGAACACACCATATTATTAACTTAATTAACTCTTAAGTGTGATATTGTACACAAGGTATGTATATTGTTAAGTAACCAAAAGCTGAAGTATTTTTTCTTAAACTCAATTCAGTCTTTATTTCTTGACCTCAGTCTGTACAAAAGGTACATGTAATTTATCTTCATTATTTGTTGTATTTCTCAATGTCATAAAAAGGTACATTTCCTTGTGGTCTGTCATGAGACATCATCTACAAGTCAGCTTATAAATTGGTGAGCAAAATGCAGGAGCTTGTTGACTGTGAACACAGTTAAGGTACATTTATAGGACTTGGCAGTGAGCATTTAAGGATCTGAGTGGCAGTTTATATATGTGTATCTGTGAGTGTCATGCTATATCCATATGATGGGTCATCATGAGTAATGTTTTTGATGTTTTGGGTGTAATGTTGATTTTTTTCTTTCTGTTAAACATCTCTCAGCATTTTTTAACTCCATAAGTATTTTGATAAGGCTTTTAAACAAATGGCAAAAAAGGACGTTAATAGGAAATATATTACTCCAAGAGGTCCAGAGAATTCAGAAATGAAGTCAGTTTCTATCGGAACACGGGGCTGCTTTTTATTTTGAAAGCCTGTTAATATAATATGAAAAACTTCTGTTACATCTGTTAAACTAATATGTAATCAACTGAAGTGTCAACAAGCTACTAGGTGTGAGTTTTCAGTAAGATATAGCTGCAGACTTGCAAGTACCATTGTTCATGGCCTTTAGTAGAATAAAGCTGAATTTGAAAGGCAGCACAGGAACAAATATTAACTACGCTTCAAAAAGACGTAGTAAAAACAGAAGAGGGTGGATTTAGTCATTTTGAAAGGTGGTGTAGTGTGTCAACATATTTCAAATGCAACAGAGTACAGTGCAGATTATACAGTATACTATTCATATTTAGTTTGCCCTGAAGTGACTTGAGACATAAGAACTGTGTCTTTACACAGTTGTGGAAAATCATAGTTGTCACACATGTAATGAACTGATACACTATGTAAATTTTTTTTGCAGCGTGTACTCCAAATGTAAAGGTCCCATAAAATGGTATTCATGACTTTTTACATTCAAAGGTAGAGAGGTGACAGGAAATGAAGAGAGAGAGAGAGAGAGAGAGAGGAAATAGCCTGCATTTAAAGCCCTCTAACATAGTCACACCCAAATTATTGTGGTCACAGTATATGGTATGCATCTTAAACACAAGGCTGCTGTGACGCCTGTGTATTCTCTTTTGGTAGAGCTTGTAGTGGGGACATAAAACTGTAAGCTATCAATCTTACTTTGAAAAAAGAAAATAATAGTTAGAAACAAGTTCTCCTTTGGTACAACATGAGGTCACCACTAAATATGAGTAGTTTTCTTGAAATTTTAAGTGGCCACTTAATTGGATCTTTAAATAGGTGACAGGTTGGAGATCAGAGATCAGCAAAAGACAAGGTGCTTCACTTTTACAAAGTGTGGATTTTGTAATCATATGACCATGAATAAAAAATTAATTACTTTTGACTCCTAACGATCTGTGGTATTTTGAGCTGTTATTAAATAATGGTGCACTTGTTCTGATATTAACTGCCTGTATTCTCACTTTCTACAAGTTGAAAGGTCTTGTAAAGGCATGTAATTTGATGGCTTAGAAGCAAACAGCACTAACTGAGAACAAAGGTGATCTGATTGTATTGCAGACCACCTTCCTAAGACCTTATTCTGGGAACAGACACTGAGCAGATGCCTCAGGTGACTTTGGACCTGATTAAAATGAGTTACTGTGGCACAGATAAATCACGACAGGCAAATTAAATCTTCACAGAAAGGCAGTAAATTTTCTTAATAATTAAGTACTCTTTAAAGACATGTATGCTGCTACAGGAGGCTGTTTACCAAAATCCAAAATCACATCAATTGAAAGGGTGGTACTCACTTCCTAATCATATTACACAACATAATATTTGGTTTTGAAAAATGTGAATGTGTGTTTTTGTATTGTAACCATATAACTATATAGACCCTAGGAGGAATAGCTGCTGCAATGCAAAAGCTCATGGGTATCATGATGAACAAACACAAGTAAACAAAAAATAGAGGTGAAGTTAACACTACTTTTGTAATGAGCACAATATGTCAGCTAGCTCTATAAAATGCCCAGTTAAACCTATTATTGCTTTGGCCTGACCTCTTCCTTACTGAGCCATCAACCCCCAGTGAAACTGAAAACGACTTAATATATTACAGTGGATGATACAATTATGGCACAGTCTGGTCTGAAATAATTTGTACCCCTCTACATTTTTTGCAAAAGAAAAAACTTATCCATATGCACCAGGCATGGTCTTCAGTTCATACAAAACAAAAAAATACTAAAAATGCATGGTATTTACATAGCACGTTAATAACACAAAGCAATTGAGGTAACTTATGCAGTGTGCCTAAATATGTTCCTGCTCTCTATAATGTGCAGTCTCTACTACCATCAAGAAGTTTATTTTGTATATACTTAAGATCATGCCTAATGCTCTTGTAAAAATGTAGACGTTTCAGTTTTTCAAGCAGAAGTTATAGTGGGATGTAAATTCTTTTAGACTGCATTTTCAACTTGCAGCAAAACATATCCCCTCTATATAATGTACAGTCTCTGCTCTAAAGGGTAATCAGTTAAAACATTGCTTGCCTCACTCTATTTGTCGAAATGTTCAAAAAACTGAATGTAGCCTTGTTAATAACATTGTGTTCCTGTTATGCAGGTTTCCAGTGCTATGATAGCCTACAGTGTTGACTGTGTATTTGAATAATCAATATCCTTACAAAAGGTTGAATTAGGTGTACATCACGTATAGAACTAACCTCCAAACAGTAATGACCAAGTAACTGACTCTGTGGTATATTCTAACATTGCCAAAGTATCATTAAAAAATGTTTGCTTTACAAGGAAAAAATGTGATTGCCTTGGTTTTTCAGTAGACATTCTCAGTTTAGTACAATGAATAATTTGATACTACATACAAAATAATAAAGCTATTAATTTGAACAAATGAGCCATTTATTACACCGCAAATTATAGTTGATAAAACAATTCTAAAAAATAATGTAAACAATCTTAATGTTGCTTTTCCCCATTTCCTCAAGTAAAATCAAAGAGTAGAAGCCTAAAGTGGCTCCACCTTCACTGAACATGCACCCTTCCACAACCACAGGAACACTTCCTATGAGGGGCAACTATCTTGAAACAAAATTGGTACTTAATTTGCTCAAAGCTGCAGCAGGTAATCAAACTTGACACGTGGCAAACCCTTAAGTGCAAAGGGTCAAGCATTCCTACTTAATTCACTTTAGCCTCAACAACAAAAGTGCCACACTGTAGCCTCCAAACATGACAAGAGTGACCATGCATGTTGATGTTTGCTATGAAAATAAAAGCTAGACACCTGCTAATGTTGAGAAAGGAGTAGTAGTAGTAGTGAGTAGTCTTCCAACGGACATTGCAGATGAGAACCACTGAAATGCCACAAAAAATGGAATACCATAAAGTAATTCTCCAAAACACATTCAGACACCAAATAAAATATTAACAATTAATCTTCTCATTATTATCTGTTTGTGATTCCATAGTGTATTTTTTTATATTAGAAATAAGAAACTTCAACTCTTCATGATTTATTCTTACTGATTAATATCTGTTTCAGGTTTATAGTACGTCTTACAGTTGCCTCCCTTTACTCTTGTGGGTCTACAGGTTTGATCTTGATGTAGATGCCATTGATCGAGCGAAGCACTAGTCTTGCAATTAACATGGGTTTCCAGATGGGATCCTCTATCAGCTGGTACCTCATCAGTGTCATGGCTGTCACCACTTTCAGCTCGTTCATGGCAAAGTTCTGACCAATGCAATTTCTGAGGAAGAAAAAGCAAAAAAACGTGAGGTATTCTGATATACAGAAGAAGGTCAGAGTATTGATATTTCATCATTTAATCATACACTGAAACAACAAAACATTAAAACCACTGAGAAATCAAGTGGATGAAATTGAGCATCTTGTTACAATGCGATGTTCGGTCCTCAAATTCATGTGGACCTGGGACATGAGCTGAGGGTAGTAGTGCTGACAAACCTGGGCCCAGCAGAGAAAGGCACAAACGCATGAGGTGACCTTTTAGAAGCATTCTCTGGTAGAAAACGTAGTGGGTCAAAGACCTGTGTTGAGACAAAACAAAGTAGCAAATTCCAGTAAAAACTAAATTTTCTTTATTTTTCCTCTAATAACTGAAAGACTTTATGCTGTTTATGGCATGCTGACATCTAGTTCCAAGGCAAAATATAGCATTGTGCATTAATGCTGCATTGACTATGTCATTACTATTATTTGACACATATTGTGTAGGAACAGGATGCAGGGCCACCACAGCAAAAAGGCATAATGTTTTTACTTAAAACATTGATTCTATTAGCCATGCACTACATGTGGTGAGCGGGTGACAGATGAACTTTCATTTCAAAAACATTTGCTTCGGATAAAATCATACTGACTTCGGGGTTTTCCCAGACAGTTGCATTCCTGTGAATCCCAAAGACACTTATTCCAATATAACAACCTACAAATAAGAAAAAAAGGTGTGATGGGTTTAGGATTGTGCAGTGACTTTACAAGTTGTATACAGTACATACAAACAGACCAACATTGTATCTATTTAAGTATGAGACAAAGCATTGTAAAGATGCTACTACCATTTCAAACATGTATGTCTATGGGTGTAAATGTGCCCATGTTGTACAAAGCTGACTTTGAAAAACAAAACATGCTTATTCCAATATAAGAACCTACAAATGAGACAAAACAAAATATGTGTGTTTGGGTTTTGGATGTACAATAACTGGACAACAAGTTTATAAATTCAAATACACTTCATCTATTTACGTATGACATACAGTATTGTAAAAACGTTTCTACCATTTAAAACGTGTGTTTAATGATTTATATGTGTATATGTCCTATGTTGTGCAAGGCTGACTTTGCGAAACAAAAGCCATAGTCAATCTGGAAAAAATGAATACAAGTTAATATTTTACCAGTCTGGTAAAAGTGATTATATAACGTAAGAGTATGCTGTCTTATCTATATAACCTTTCCAAAAACATAAACAACAAACCTTTCTTCAAAGTCCTTCCATCAATAAAGGTCATGGGTTTTGTGGTCTTTCTAGTTACTCCTGGTACAGGAGGATAAAGGCGGAGGGATTCTTTTATGCACATTGTAGTATATGGAATTTTACTGAGGTCCTCCCTTAAATGAGACAAACATGTGTTAGTTGTCAATATTCTAAAAAAGTGACTTCCTAAAGCTCACCTAATCCATCTGCTGTAACACAAAGCAGCACTGACTTGCACTGCCCTTTGGTTTTCAACAGGTAAACCTACCACTCCATGGTGTCCCTACCATCCAGGGCTTGAATGATCTCCTCCCTGCACATTTTCTGGTGTTCTGGGTGGCAGGCCAGACAGTAGAGGATGAAAGACAAGCCACTGGCCGTGGTGTCATGACCCTCAAACATGAAGGTGTCCACCTCTGCTCTTACGTCTTCATCTGACAGACTCTGCTGCTTCTCATCCTGACGGTGAAAAAAAGACAGAAATATAAATAATAAAATACTAATAGGGTCGCTCACTCTCTATTTTATTTACAAGACACTTTTTAAAACTAGTACTTCACTGTACAATAAAACCATATTAAAAGAGCATAATGTGGGGCCATCAGTGAGCATCTGTCAGCCTAGTTTTTTCTGTGTCCCACAACGTTGGCACTTGTCTGCTTTTTGGCCGACACACAGGCGGCCAAAAAGCCATCATCGCCACTAGTTCTTTGATGTTCATTAAGTGTGTCTGGGCCTTAAAGGTTTGTGGTTTGTTACCTGTGTCATGACAGTGAGCAAAATTGAGACTATCCAACTCCTTGAATCATTGGACTGGATACAAGATCACATAACATACTCTTGCAAAGAGAAGGATGTCCAGAAAGTCCAAGTTTCTTTTGGCCTGTATGCGTTCCAGCTCTTTCTCCTCCTTCAGTGCTTTTTTCCTCTTTCTTATGATAGCCTCTTCAAAAGACAAGAAAATTTAATATTTGCGGACTAATTGTTAAAATACAGCAATGTGTACACCAACCAGTGTATGCATTACTCTTTAATGCAAAGTGATCAAATGCAGTTTCATTGAAACTTGCCAACAGTTTCAAATTGTCATTAATTAAGGTGTGTGTGGAATTTTTACCTGTATGACCATGAGCCACTCTGCATGCTTTCCTGTATCTGAAGCCATGTGGGCTGAGGTAGAAAATCAAGTCGTTATGGTATGGAAACGTCCTGAACCGCAGGTGAATCAGATGACTGAGTTCATAAACTGCCTTGATGTATTCATTTTTTCCACTGAAATGAGAACGTAGACAAATATTCAAAGATCAGTTTTCTCTACACATGATTCAGATGGCTAAAGCAATTAACGACTGAAAACATAGATCTGACCTTGTGCATGGCTGAAAAAGGTTTGTATGGACTCACCTCTCAGTCTGACAGTTGCTGCTGTAGCTGAAAGCACACTTTAAGATGCTGTCAAGTGTCATGAGGCTCACGTGTTCAAACAATTCAAAAGACTTGCTGGTGTTTGCATAACTTTCCCATTTGTCCTGGAAACAGTGAGAACAGATGTGACATCTCTGCAAAAATCTCCGACACACTCAACCAATTCTGGCAAAACATATAGCATCTAGAAAGCCTTAAAGCCTTTTTGTTCACTTATAAATTGGGATTTAAATGTCTACATGTCTCATTTACATACCAACATTGTTTTAGCAGATTCTGCCATCAATTTAGTGTATGGTTTCAAAACTTCATAATGGAAACCTGGGGTCAAAAGTCGTCTGTGCTGAAACCACTTTTGACCATTTGACACCAATAAGCCTTCACCTGAAAACAGAGAAAAAAACAGTGTGTGTGTGTCATTCAGTAAATCATCTCAGTAATAAGTCAAAATATGCAGTAGGCAAAAGGCAAAGCAGTCTTACCAATCCATGGCTCAAGAAACCTGTATGCTATATCATCTTTTGGCTCTGTTATCAAACAAACAAATCAGTAAAAATTATGTTACATTGACCTTTGGTTGTTAAAAAAAAGTACCCAGTACCCAGTGTTCCTGTAGGACATTGTAAAAAGTACTAGATGTACTACACTGTTATTATGTATATCATTTCAGTAAAGGCACACCTGTTGATGCCAATATGGTCTTCACGTAATCTGGATGTTGAATGTTGAGGTAAGAAACAAAGGGACCGAACCACAATGTCATAGCGTAACCACACTGCTTTCCCCATTCCACAATCTTGTCAAAATCTGTCCCATCTTGTTTAAACTAAAAGCAAGATGAAAACATGAGAAGGTTAACCACAGGACAAAGTGCTACTGACCAAACTGATGTTTAATAACTGCATTTTGCTAATGTGCGACATTATTTAAGTCCCTTCGCTAAGTAAAGGTTAAGAAAATGTATAAAAAGTACTAAATTACAATTTACCACACAGAATATGAAAATGTATTTCATTAACTAAAATGTGCATTATATTTCTGTGACCTTGGTGTCTTTTCTGCTTAATTTTGCCAAATTTCAAAAATGGTGGGCAGTTCTGGTTCAAAAGGCCTGACTAGCTATGGATTCCAAATCCAAGACAGGAGAAGACTCAGAGAAAAATGGAGAATAATAATAATAATAATAATAATAATAATAATAATAATAACAGTGCATGGATAGATCTTTTAATTTTTACCGCCAGCACTGCAAAGTTAATGTAACAAAAATAAAAAATAGTGGTTAAACATATTAGTGAATGCTCATGTAGACCCATTAATAATATTGATAGACTAGTTTGACTTTATGTGTTGTGTTACCTGCAGCTCCAGACAGATTTTTTTTTGTTTGTTTTGGGCCAGAAATGGCTCTTTTGATAGTAAAAGTTGCCTAGCTGACTAGCTAAAACCAACTAAACCCAACTAAAAACCAACTATTAGCATTTGTAATTTAGCTGTTCTCTTTTTTAGCAGGGTGCATAGATCTGTCATTGTGATGCATCACTGTAAAGCACTCTGCAACCTTTACTTACTTATAAGTACACTAACATTACTTACACAAATATTGTTTAAGTTACTAGGCAGAGTACATTACCTCCTTAGCATGTCCAAAAAACCAGTGTGCTGGTGGTCCTGGAAAAGCTTCCGCGTTTCGTTGCGCATCTCGTCTTCGGCCAAACAAGACAGTCAGTTTACTGACGAAGGCAACAAGACAAAGTAGAGCAAACAAGTGAAGCAACTGAGGCCAGCCCACATGAAATTTAAGGAAAGAGTCGGTTGACTCCATCTCAGTTGAGTAGTGTCCGTGCCTCGCTGGAGGAAAGACTGAATTTATGGAAAAGTGGCTTGATTATATTGATAAAGTGAGACGCAAATCACAGGGTCCGCATCACTACAGCATCGGTGTCCCCCTGTGACGAGCCGAGGAGTCGGACAGTCTCAGTCGGACAGTCTCAGTTTTCATAGCCATTAACTCTCAGTGACAAGGTATGATGTAATCAACGGTGGGCGGGCGGAAAATCTGCTCAAGCTTGTCTATCATGTGATGACTTCAGGTGCTGACAAAAACACAGGATTTTGAAGGAACTTGGGAGGAAAGTTCATGAAAAAATGCCTAGTAAAAATTATCTTTGGGAATGATCAGTTTTGTTCAAAGTGTATCAACAGAGAGGTGTTAATTCAACTGTATGGTCATTTTGGAGGTTTATGGCGTTGTTGATCAAGGCTCAAACTACAACAGGCTATTGTGTTAAACTTTATCTCTGGGCAGCCTTAATGAGGGATTTTTTTTTTTAAAAAAATCTTCCTAATAAACATGTTACAGATGCTCAAAAGTCAGAGACAGAGAATAATCCTAAAAAGTGATTTGAGTGCAAAAAAAGAATAAAATATTACAAAATACATATTAGATAAAATAAAAATAATAAAATATAAAATCCATATACACTGCATACACCTTTTACGTATACAAATACTGTACATGATAGTTACCCACGATAACTAAAACATACACATACTGTGTAGTATATTTACTAAATATTTTTTGTAATACAATGCTGCAATATATATATATATATATATATATATATATATATATATATATATATATATATATATAAAAGCTGCATTTTCTTAGGCATTGTGTGTATTATTGTCCAGGTTCACTAGTAAGCTTATTTTGTATGGGGGAGACTTTAACTGAATTTGTGATCCACAAATCTCATCTAGCTGTCCCCTTCCATCAGATGCTCCACTCTTTGCAGCTGTAGACGAAATTAAGAAATCTTTTGGTTTACCCGATATATGGTGCTGTCTAAATCTCGGCTGCCATGAATACACATATTACTTTAAACTCTGCAACTCTTACTCCAGAATAAACTATCTGCTTTTGTCAACTGCCTTGAATGAGAATGTAAGATATTCTGAGATCCGCCATAATTTGAGATCAGAACATGCTTTTATTTCTGTGATATTTTCTCAAAGTTAAACAGTATAAGAAGCTTGTGTCATTGGTTGAGTGGAAAAATAACAGACTGATTACATGTATGGGGTTGAACATTTACTCTGCTTTAAAGCAAAACAAAGGTGCCAAAGAAAAACATTGTGGATGGAACTTGAAAAATTAGAAAAGCAACATATGGATAATTCGAGTAATTTGGAGCATCAAAAAAATCAATGTTTCTCATGAAGTCGGAGTTGCAAACTTTGTATAGATTAATGCCATAATATTTTGAGAATGGTGATAAGGCTGGCAAAATGTTAATTGCTCAGCTTATAACAAATGGAGAGTAATTGATAATTGTTGCCATCCATTACTGCAAGGGGTCTTTAAGAACAAGAACCAGTACAAATAAACATGACTTTTTGAGATTACTATACATAACTATATGATATATTTTATTATTAAGGAAGCTGATGCAAATTTATCTTAACATCGTTGAACTACACTGATAGAGAATATGGAAAGGACAGTGTCAGAGATTAAATCTGCAATTAAATCACTTGCTTCTGGTAAAGCACCTGATGGTGATGGATTCACTATTGAGTTTTATAAATATTTTAGAGATACACAGTCACCTTTTCTACATTTAATGTATCATACTGATAATTATTCACTGCCAGGCAGCATGCGCTCAGCTGTGATTTCTGTGTTGCAAAAACCATGCAAAGACCATCTACAGGAGGATAATTTTCACCCCCTGAACCTTTTAAACAGTGACTATAAGATGTTTGCAAAGATGCTCACAATATGCCTTGAGACTCCTAAACTCATCCTTCAATTCGAAAAGATATAGCAGGATTTAAGGACAAATTTTTATTCCTTTTTTAAAAAAAAAAAACTACATTAAAAAAATTACTAATACATCTACCTTGTACCTTGAAAGAGTGGTTACTTCTTTAATATGAACCAAGTGGGTTTCATTGCTGTCCTCCAACATGAGGACACCTTTTCATGCTATGTTGAAACAACATCTCATCGGCATCCAGCAGTAGTGATATCGCTGGAAAAAGTGTCTGACAGGATAGAATGGCCTTATTTATATCACACAGTAACACAATTTGGCTTTGATTAAACTTGTCTGCAGTGGATTAAGGCTCTTTATCATGAAACCATTGCCAGTGTTATAACCAGTGGTATAATATTGTCCCTTTTCCAACTTTTCAGGTCCACCAGACAGGGTTGTCTAGGTTCTCTGGCTTTTTCATACCAGTACTTGAACCACAGACTGTGCCATCACTGCCAATTCAAACACAACAGATATTATTAACCTTTATGGATGCCATTTTAAAATGAATCTCTGTGTGGACGACAATCTTTTGACATCATCTCACCCAGGTGATTGAGTCCCACACCCTTTAAAACTCATTAATGATTTCAGCCATTAGTCTGGCAATATGGTCAACCTCAGTAAGAGAGAGGCCACTACGCTTAACCATTTTACTCACCCAGCAGAGTTAGCTTCTACATTGTGTGCAAGACTCATGATATGAAATATTTTGGTATTATGTAATGTAATCTCCAGCTGAAAAAAAAATTACGAGTTGAATGAACCAAAGCTTTTTAAAACTGTGAAGCAAGATCTTAATAGATGAACAACAATGCCCCTATCATTTTGAGGAAGAGCAGAAATAATCAAAATAAACGAATTTCCAAGACAATCTTTTTTCACGTACACACACACACACACACACACACACACACACACATATATATACATATATGTATACATATGTATGTATAGGGTATGACATGATTTGAAGTATACAACAGGTATTTCAACTTGACTCATGGCAAACCCTGACATTCCTAAAACAATTATTCCTGCTTAATCAACTTTAGCCTGAACAAATTACGTACCGCTCTGTTGCCTCCAAACATGACCACCAAAAGCTAGACACTCCCTGACGTCAAGAGTAGGGAGTGTCTTCAAGTAGGCATCACATCGCAGATGAGAGCAAAGTTCTGACTGGACCATAATAAAGCCACGGAAATGGAATACCAATGTAATTATTACAAAACTGATTTGGTGAAAATGTCCGACTACAATATACTGTAAGTGCTATTCATTTTATCATACATACAGTGCAAAATGCATATTAAAAACTCTTAGTGTTAGAAATGATTCTAAAATACAAGTGTAACTTATTAAGTCAAGTAATTTCCCCAAAACATATTCAGCCACTAAATAAAATAGTTTACATTTTTATCTTATCTGTTTCTGATTCTATAGTGCAGAGGGGTTTTTTTTTAATCTAAGAAATTAATAAACTTCAACTTCTAACAAATTTCCCTCACTGACCAATGTATTTCCAGGTCTCTCCAGGTTTCCCTATAGTAGTTTCCCTTATGGGTCTACAGGTTTGATCTTGATGTAGATGCCATCTATTGAGCTAAGTATCAATCTTGGAATTAACTTGGGTTTCCGAGCAGGGTCCTCTATCAGCTGGTACCTCATCAGGGTCATGGCTGTCGCCACTTTCAGCTCATTCATGGCAAAGTTCTGGCCAATGCAATTTCTGAGGGAGAAAAACAGCAAAAAATGAGGCGTAACATGATAAATGCAATGCTTCTAAGGAATAACATAAGAGGACACAGGTAGGTCAGAGTAGTGATATTTCATCCTTTGTACTCAGAAGGACAAAAACAGTAAATGATCAACAAAATAAATCAACAGTCAGTACCAGAGTTATTATTTTTGCATGTGGACTGACTTAATATGAAGAAAAACATATGATAGTCCTGTAGTAAATGTGGATGTAATAAAACTCATGCTGATCAGTTTTGGTGAAAATCTACATGGGACCAGTGTAATTTAAGTATTTTTTTAATGGATTGTCATTAGTGCTGTACAAAATACTTTCAAACGTCTTTCATAACTTCAACATCTGATTATACATACATATTTGCATGTCTATTCATTCTGTTAAAGCCTAGTATTTCTTGCAGCAAAATATTAGGCTACGCTAATGTTGGTATTAATATACTTTTTGTAGAATTAGATTCCAGTGTGTAGGATTATTTCTGACCTAAATGATTCAAACATCTCCTATAACTCCTTCAGCTCTAATATGTCAATAAAATGAAACAATAATTTAAAATCTGGTTTTATCCGAGGTTAAAATTTTAGTTCAGGAAATATGCACATTAGTGCATATTTAATTAGATTACCAATTTGCATAATACAACTTAAATTTCAGAAAATGTGGAATACAAAAAAAATTGTCTTACTGTAAGTTATCAACTAGGGAAGTTAAATGGTAATATCTGTTAGTTAATCCTATTCCACCTGGGGTGTCTCCCCATGAAGTATTACCTTTAAGGGTTGTGCATCTAACTATTAATCCCAGCAATCTGTTTCTATTTGTATGTGTGTCCTTTGCATATCTCAGAAAAGTTAATCCAATCCACTTCACCCTTTCTGGGTGCAATGCTGAGGATCCAAGGACGTACAATGTCTAATATAGCCTAGCAGTTTTTTTTGTCATGGTAAAAAGGCGGCTGGTGCAAGGTTACACATCCGCATACTACAGCCTTTTGTCTGATAAATGCACAGAGAGTAAGTGTGGACTGAGAACCTCCCTCCCTAGCTCTTAGTGAGGCAGTAACGCAATATGTAGGACAAGGTGAGGACAAACCTTGGTCCAGCAGAGAATGGGACGAATGCATGAGGCGACCTCTTGGAAGCATTCTCCGGTAGAAAACGCAGTGGGTCAAAGACCTGTGGAGACAGCAGATCAAAAAAACAAATGCCAGTAAATCCCAACATGTTCTTGATTTTTTTCACTTTTTTCCAGTGAGAATTGAATGACTGAACTCTTTTCATGATATGCTGACATCTGGTACCAAGGCAAAATAGATTTTGTATGAATTATGCACCAATTTGTCACCACAGCTAAGAGCGATGATACTTTTATTTTTAATGTAATACTTCTATTGATCATGTACACCATGTCGTGAGTGGATGACAAGGGAACTTTCATATAAAAAACTTTGCTTAGAATATAATCATCTTGACTTACATCGGGGTTTTCCCAGACAGCTGCATTCCTGTGAATCCCAAACATGCTTATTCCAACATAAGAACCTACAAATAAGAAAAACAAAAGATGTGGGTTTGGGTTTTGGATGTGCAATAACTGGACAACAAGTTTATAAATACAAATACACTAACAGTTCATCTATTTACGTATGACATACAGTATTGTAAAGACGTTACTAGCATTTAAAACGTGTGGTTAATGGTTTATATGTGCCCTATATTGTCAAAGGCTGACTTTGCAAAACAAGGTGAAAGTTATTATGCACTCAACAGTAAAAACATCAAGATCAAACCTTTCTGCAAAGTCCTTCCATCAATAAAGGTCATGGGCTTCGTGGTCTTTCTGCTTATTCCTGGTACGGGAGGATAAAGGCGGAGGGATTCTTTTATGCACATTGTAGTGTATGGAATTTTACTGAGATCCTCCCTTAAAATAAGACAGATATGCAATACCCGTCAGAATCCGAAAAAAAATGGTGACTACCCAAAGCTCATCTAATCCATCTGCTGTAACACAAAGCAGCACTGACTTGCACTGCCCTTTGGTTTTCAACAGGTAAACCTACCACTCCATGTTGTCCTTGCCATCGAGGGCTTGAATGATCTCCTCCCTGCACTTTTTCTGGTGTTCTGGGTGGCAGGCCAGACAGTAGAGGATGAAAGACAAGCCACTGGCTGTGGTGTCATGACCCTCAAACATGAAGGTGTCCACCTCTGCTCGTATGTCTTCATCTGACAGACCCTGTTGCTTTTCATCCTGACGGTGAGAAAAAAAGACAAATAGAAAACAAAAAACTTAATACTGTATTTGAAACTGTCATTGATAGTTTCAGACCAACAGAGTTGTCATTTTAATGGTCAGCGCTCACATTGTGTAAGTATGTACTTGCACTCATCTGTGAGCTCACGGGCATGTTGTTTCCTACTTGACGCATGGTCAGGTGCATTGTTGATGTATTGCTATTTTGAGGCAGGCGAAAGCAATTGAGCCATTTAAAAACAAAACCTTGTCTGAAGTCAATGCCACAGTATTTTCCTAGTATTTAAAGGGTGCATTACTTAGATAATAAGATGTGCCTACATAGGTGGGTTCATAAAGTGGACACATTCTGCTTGTAACACAAACAAGGACTTGCTAATGAGTGAAAAAATACAACTCCAATTACAAAAAAGTTGGTATGCTGTGTAAAATATGAAAACAGAGTGCAAAGATTTCCTTTCGACTTATATTCACCTGAATACACAAAGACAATACATTGTTAAAACAGATAAATCCTTTTTTTGAAAATACACTTTACAATACAAATTTGATGACTGCAATATATTTAAAAAAAGTTGGGAAAGGGTCATATTTACCACTGTGTTACATCACCTGTCCTTTAAATAACACTGAGTAAGTGTTTTGGAACAGAGGACACTACTTGTTGAAGTTTTTAAAGTGAAACTCTTTGCCTTTCTTGCTTGATGTACAACTCTGGTTGCTGAACAGTCTCTTACAAGTTTTTTTTTACCTTTAAGCTGCAAACTGGACAATTCCAATGAAATCTCACTGTATAACCTACAATGACAGTGAAGGTCTATCTATCTATTTATCTATAATGTGATACATTCGCAATTGGAAACATGTCTTGACAGTAGGCAGGCCAGTTGAGTGCCCACTCTTTTTTTTTTACAATGAAGCCACGCAGTTGTAACACATGCAGAACGTGACTTGGCATTGTCTTGTTGGAATAACAGAATGTCCCATCGTCTGGATGGCAGCATATGGTGCTCCAAATCACGCATGTATGTTTCAGTGCTCATGGTGAGTTCATGGATATGAATGTTACCCATGATGCCATACCCCTATACCATCACAGATGCTGGCTTTTTAACTTTGAGATAGTTACAGTCTGGATGGTCCTTTTTTCTCTTCAGCCCAAAGGACAAAATGTCCATGATTTCTAAAACAATATGAAATGTGGTCTCATCAGACCACAGCACACTATTCCACTGTCAGTGCATCTCAGATGAGCTCAGGCCCAGAGAACTTGGTGGCGTTTATGGATGTTACTGATATGAGGCTTTCACTTTGCATGGGACAGTCCTAACTTGCATTTGTAGATGCAGAGACAGGCTGAGTTCATCTACATTGGTTTTCCAAAGTGTTCCCGATCCCATGTAGTAATGTCCTTTAGTAAGTCATGCCGGTTTTTAATGAAGTGGCACCTACAGCCCAGTTCAGATCAAAGATTTGCGATGAAATGAAACCATTATAGAAATTTGCAGAGTAGGAATTCGCCAGTCTCAGCTCGACACAGGCCAGCTAATGGTGTCACCTGCAAATAACCTGGTCAAATTGCTAGTGGCTGGTTGTAGAAGGTGAGGCATGTTACCTGTTTCAACAGGTACATCAACTTGTAGTAAAGTCCGCTAGTCAAGTCAGTAAACTGTCCGCAAACAGCAATTGCTGCTGCAATTTATGACAACAGACCATCCGGCACGATCCGGCAGGTTGTTGGAACGTTACAGACAGGTGCAGTGCAAGTAGTTGCCAGTTTCACATCCTCTCATCATGAATCTTTGGTCTGAACTGGGCCTAAGGGATTGACAGTCATAGGCACTCAGTGTTGACTTTCCACCTTTTCCCTTTATGTGCAGACATTTCTCCTGATTTTCTGAATCTTTTGATAATGTTATGGATTGTAGAATCCATAAATTCTTTGCAATTGTGATTGAGAAACTGTTGGACTATTTGCCCACAAAGTTTTTCAAATGTGATGAACCTTGCACCTTCCTGGTTTGTGAATGACTGAGTCTTTTGAGGACAGGGGGACCTGTTACTGATTAACATTTCAAACAGCCATTTTTGAGCATTTCAAAACTTTTTCAGTCTTTTGTTGTCACTGTTCCCACTTTTTTTTAAATGTGTTGCAAGCATCAAATTCAGAGATAGTGTATATTTTCAATAAACAATAAAGTTCGGAAAAAAAGAGAGATTACTGGTTTGCTCTGTGGATCACAATCAAATGTAGGTCACAAAATAGTATTGGTTGCTCATCGAAGACAGGCTACAACAGGATAAAACAATACAGTTTATCAGTATGAATATTAAATATCTCTTGGACTGTATTAAATTGAATATATTGAAAAGTATTTGAAAATCATTGCATTCTAATTTTATTTATACTTCAGAGAGCATTGCATCTTCTTGGAATTAGGGTTGCATATCATTTGTAAGAAAGATATAATATACATTTTCAAAATGTGAACAAAGCAGAGAGCATAGCAGAGCAGCAGAGGTGCAAGACGCTGTACGTATTTACCACAAGAAGCAGTGTAACTTCATTGATGATGTCAGAAGCTTATAGTGAAGGCTATTTATACTTTAAATGTCTTTATACTACACTTTTTAAGGAGGACTTTGTAATTTTGTGTTTTGACTATTGGTTGACAGTTTACTCACTAAAAGGCCCTGACACACTAAGCCAATGGCCAGCCTTTAGTCCAGTATCTTTGATCCTTATTTTTGTGGTGTGTCCCATACTGTGTTTTTTTTTTTTGCCAATTCAGCACGTTGAATCAGTGACTGAGACGTCAGAGCCCGTCATGCAATCAATCTGATTAGCTCAGTGTCGAGGTGAGAAATGGAAGCGAAGAAAATAAACTTTGTATTGGGTAAGATATTTTTTTTGGCAATTGACCTCTTTAGCAGAAGTGGCTTGTAATTCTTGGGGTTATGGTTTGCTAGCACAAGGCAGATATATTTTTTTCTTTTAAAATCAGATTGTGTTGTAACATAACATACTTTTGCAAAGAGAAGGATGTCCAGAAAATCCAAGTGTCTTTTGGCCTGTATGCGGTCCAGTTCTTTCTCCTCCTTCAGTGTTTCTTTCCGCTTTCTGATGACTGCCTCTTCAAAGGACAAAACAATGAATATATGCAGACTAACTCTTAAAATACAGCAACATGTAAAATATCAACCCAAAGTTTAGTGTCTGGGCTTCTCTTTATTGCAAAGTGATCAAATGCAGTTTCATTGAAACTTGCCAACAGTTTGAAATCATTAATCAAGGTATGAGTGAAATTTTTACCTGTATGACCATGAGCCACTCTGCATGCTTTCCTGTATCTAAAGCCATGTGGGCTGAGGTAGAAAATCAAGTCATTATGGTATGGAAACGTCCTGAACCGCAGGTCAATCAGATGACTGAGCTCATAAACTGCCTTGATGTATTCATTTTTTCCACTGAAATGAGAACATGGGCAATCATTAAAAGACCAGTTTCCTCCACTCATGATTCAGACAGCTAAAGCAGTTAAGCAATTAACAACTGAAAACATAGATCTGAACTTGTGTGTGGCTGAAAAAGGTTTGTATGGACTCACCTCTCAGTCTGACAGTTGCTGCTGTAGCTGAAAGCACACTTTAAGATGCTGTCAAGTGTCATGAGGCTCACATGTTCAAACAGTTCAAAGGACTCACTGGTGTTTGCATAACTTTCCCATTTGTCCTGGAAACATTGAGAACAGATGTGACATCTCTGCAGGAGATGAAACACACTCAACCAACTCTGACACAACATATGTCATCTAGACAGCATTACTTCACTATTATGGTCTCTGTTATCTTATTATAAATTGTCATTTACATACCAACATTGTTTTAGCAGAGTCTGCCATCAGTTTAGTGTATGGTTTCAGAACATCATAATGGAAACCTGGGGTCAAAAGCCTTCTGTGCCGAAACCACTTTTGACCCTTGGACACCAATAAACCATCACCTGAAGACAGAGACACACAGTGCATGTGTCATTCAGTATAACATCTCAGTCATAAGTCAAAATATTCTGTAGGCAAAAGGTAAATCAGTCTTACCAATCCAAGGCTCAATAAAGCAATATATAAAATCATCTTTTGGCTCTGTTAGGAAACAAAAAAAATCAAAAAAAAATCTGTTACAATGACCCTTGGTCATAAAAATATAGTCAGTGTTCCTGACGGAGATTATAGAAACCACTGAACTGGCAACACTGATATAACATTGTATCATTTCAGTAAAGATGAGAAAAAAAATTGTTCACACACCTGTTGATGCCAATACGGTCTTTACATAATCTGGATGTTGAATGTTGAGGAAACAGACGAAGGGACCAAACCATATTGGGAAAGCATAAGGGTAATACTTTGACCATTCCAAAATCTTGTCAAAATCTGTCCCATCTTGTTTAAACTGAAAGTAAGATGAAAACATGTAAATGTTAACCATACCTTAAGGTTAATGACAGCATGATGTGTTACTGACTGATCTGAAGTTTACTCAGTTTTGTTAATGTGCAGTATTACCTAAATTCTTTAATTAAGAAAAAGTAAAGAAACAACATAAAAAGATACTCAATCACAAGTTTAAGTCTTGTGTTTAAAATGTATTGATTTATTTTTAGCTTTTGGTGTATCAGACCTTCATTAGAGTCAATAATGGATTCAGCAATGGACTGGCAGGTTAAAATAACTAATCCCATTTTAATCATTGGCATTGGGCCTATGCGACACACCTGTGCACACCATGGTGGCAGAGGCATCACCTCATGGAAATTGTAGTTTTTAAGTAGGGGAGAGCTGAGTCAGTTGGGACAGGGGGACACCAGGGACAGTGCCTTTTTAGTACATTTGGAAGCAACTATTCCTAAAATATTCACTAGGCTCATACTAAGCACCCCCCTCTTCATCTTCAACATCAAAGTGGAGATCTTATTCCAGTCCAAATTCAAAAATAACTAGTGCTGACTGCTGATTTATTTTGTTTATTGTTTGTTGAATTTTCTGTCTGAATTCAGAGCATGACTCATCACTGCTCTTACTTGCTCCTGCCCTCTTATGTTATTGCTTAAAATCATTGCATTTATCATCATACACCTCTTTTGTTTTTTTCTGCTGTTTTTCTCCCTCGGAAATTGCACTGGTCAGAGCTTTGCTGTGAATGAGTTGAAAGTGGCAACAGCCATGACACTGATGAGGTACCAGCTGATAGAGGACCCCACGCAGAAACCCAGGTTAATTCCAAGGCTGATACTTCCCTCAATCTATGGCAATTATATCAAGATTGAACCTCTAGACCCACAAGAGTAAATGGCGCTGCTATAAGCCTGGGAAATACATTAATCAGTAAGGGTAATAAGAGGAGTTGAAGTTTTTCATAAGTACTTTCTTAAAGAGAAGTTGCACTTATGTTTTGGTATTATTTTCTCACTATGCAACAGTTTTTAATGAGACATTTTGCACTTAATATGTGAAAAAGGAATAGGACCTATAATAAATTGCGGTATGACATTAGCACCAAATCAGTTTTGCAACTTACAGAGTTGTACTCCACTTCTGTGGTATTTCTATCGACCAGTCAGAAATATGATCTCATCTACGACATGATGTCCGATTTAAGACACTCTAGTCTTGACGTTACATAGTGTCTAGCTTTAAGTGATCATTAATGTGCATGGTCACTCTTGTTATGTTTGGTTGCTACAGCGCAGGGCTTTATCTGTTCAGGCTAAAGTTAATTGAGCAGGAGTAGTTGTCCTTGTTATGTGAAGGTTTGCCATGAGTCAAGTTTGAATACCTGTTGCAGCCTTGAGCAAATAAAGTGCAGGAGTCATGACAAGGTAGTTACCTGGCCACAGGAGCATGCATGCATTCAGTGACGCTAGATGCTATACTTTGATTTTACTTAAGAGAACAAAAATAGCAACATGTGGATTGTTTAACTTATCATTTAGTATCAACTATGAACTCAGTGTGGCATTGCTCATCTATAAAAATAAATGTAGCATATGTAAATCACATTAAGCTGTACCACTGAAATAAGGACTCAGAGGGTAGCCAACTTCCATATCTCAGTAAAAATTTGAGGATATGTAATAATTTTACATACGTTTTCTTTTTCTTGAAAAAATGTTTGAAAAAATTATAAATAAATAAATTATGAATGCTACATACCTATTAGACGATCAATTTATATTTATTTATATTCCCTTCTTTTTTTTAATAAAAAATCTTTTTTTTGTGTCCCAACCATCCCTACCAACTGTCCAAACTGTCCAGAAGAGGCAGAATTTCAGGAAATTGCATTCCTACATTTATAGTACAACAAAACTTTTCAATTTAAATCTATATATGGCCATTTAATAGGGTTGCTGATCGATTTAGGCCCAGTTCTTGACATTTGAGTGCTAAGTATTTAAATTTTACCTTTTGAGTGTAAATACGCATTGTGCCTGCCCTCTAAAGGTTAAAACCTGGCTATTGCAATTTAAATTTGCTGTTGGCAGATCCTGGTAGCAGAAGCCTGGTTTCATCACCAACCGAGCCCTCTCTTGCCGCCCCGTCACCACCCTCTCACCATCTGACTACTTTGTGTGTGCAGGGAGGTTTGCTGTGGATCAAGAGGTGGCAGGATTGGGTGACTGGGCATGCCTTAGCCACTGTAGTTAGTGCTGTAAAGGCTTAGTTAATTGTTAGCAGACACCACCTGTGGGATCCAACTGCTTTGATTACTTTGCAATACATCTGTGAGTAATGAAAAGTGATTTTGTATCCATAGAAAATGTCCCAACCAACCCCACTCTCCCCTACTGAATGGAGTACTGTGAACTATACAAATGTAAGCAATGCTTTTTATAAAACACAAAAATGGGGAGAAACGCTGGGAATATGGCAAAACATTTCTGCCAATGATTACAATGAGATTTGTTATTTGCACCACCTTGAATAAGTCTGACATACTGAAATCTCCAAAATTAAACAATGGATAGATCTAACATTATCTGGCCTAAACTGTTATCTGTCATTGTAAAGCACTTTGCAATTTTGTTTATTTAAACTGCTATAAAAACACAAAAGTTATTTTTAATGTTACGTAACACTTATCTAACACAAAAGTTGAGCCTAACTGGGTGCTCATGAATCTTGAATTACCTCCTTCACATGTCCAAAAAGCCAGTGTGCTGGTGGTCCTGGAAAAGCTTCGAAGTTTAGAAGCGTATCTCTTCTTTCGACGAGCAAGATCGTGAATTTATAGACGACGGCAACAAGACAAAGTAGAGTAAACAAGTGATACATGTGAGGCCAGCCCAACTGAGATTTCACCAGAGCCTCAGCGGACTCCATCTTGCGTAGAGTTTGTGCCCCGCTACAGTACAAATAGACTACAGGTAAAAGTGGTATGATACTAAAAGTGTGAAGAGTAAAACAGAGCGTGCGCACTATTGCTACACTAACAAAAGGTGGTGAGCAGAGGAGGCGGTGTCTGCACGCAGTTAGACAGTTATCATCCGCTGGATCAACTGGCGTGTATTTCACCTTAAACACACGACACGTTAAGGGAGATTGAAAAACATATCTGATTAATGTCATTAAGGCTAACACCATGAATCATGAAACGTACATTGTGATCATCAGCCTTCTGTCCATTAATTGTCAACTAATGCGGGACGAAATTGTTGTTTGTTTGGTCAGCTTACAATTGTGTTATTATTTTCCCGGCCAAAGGTACGTAGATGAATATGAGCACAAAAGGTTGGCGTGAAGGATCTGCTCGCACCTGTCTGTCATCTGATGATTTCAGGCACTGAGGGAAACACCGGATTTTTCCATACAAAAGATCATGAAGGAGAGTCATTGCCTAATAAAAGTGGTCTTTGGGAATGATCAGTTTTTGTCCAAGCTGTTTTAGAGAGGTGCTGATTCAACTCTGTGATCATTTTAAATGTTTTAGCATTGCACTGTGCTGTGTTTGTATGACTCACATCTGATTCATATCCTTCATGTCATGTAAACTTTTCCATTGTTGGACTTTCCAGTCATTGAGCTTGTTTGCTGTCAGTGTCTGCTCTCTGTTGACCTACATAATCCTTTAACTTCAATAGCACTAAAATAAACCTCTGGCACTTTCAATGACCTGTATTTTATGACTTAAAGTGAGATAGCCACTGCAAGAGATCCCAGTTAAATTTGAGCTTGGCAGACGAATAAATCATATAAGAACTACACTAGCTTTTTTGTTTTACTCAAATAATTTACAGATTTTCTCATCTATATAAAAACAGCAAAGACTTCATACAGTTTGACACGTTTATGTGAGAAATTACACTTGTTGCAAATGTACATATTGCATCTCAACACCTAATGCAAAAGTGAAATAAATGCTACACGATCAGAAAAAAATGTGTGGGTGAAAGCCGCAGTAAATTTCCTTTGCATTGGCTGTTGGACCACTTCCGAAGTATCAACATGAATTTAGTCCTTATTCTCAATCTTAAACCTTCTGATGCGTTTCAGAGACTCTGATCATTGTTTTCATGTGCAGCAATAGTATAACCACAGAGGGGGTGTTTCATCCGTTCAGTATTGTCTTCATTTCTGAAGAGACATTACTGCCTCAAGCACAATGCAAACAGGCTTTATTTTTCTAGTGATTATTTGGGCCTCATCCACTTTTGCCTCAGGACACAGTAAGTAACAAACTTCATCATTGATTTTACTCTATTTCAAATAGAGTTTTGGGACGTATTGGTGATACATTATTTATACATTTTCAAGCTACTGTTAAGTACAACTGAATGTCTGTTTTTTACAGCCTCAACTCACCTTCAGTTCTCACTTGGATGTCAAGCTGTGATACCTTGTCAACATAAGAGAAGTGGTTCAAACTCTTTCAAATGGTTTTTTAAGAAAGATTATCATCACAAGACAATCCAGATATATTTTCAAAACAAGAATGGATTACAATACCACAATCCACTCTTTCGCCCCAAAATGAGGGTTTTGCGTGATGGTTCCTTGGTCATTGATCGTTTGACAGAGGATGATGAAGGCCTTTACTGGTGTGAAAATTGTTTTCAAGACAATTGTCGGGGACAGTCCCCAGTCATCAGAGTGAAGAAAGGTCAGACCCACTGTGATTGTCAGTTTGTTTTTGTAAAACACAATATATAGCCAACTACTTTGTGTACCCAGTTCTATAGGTTTGCCAAAGTCAATTCTCTGTTCAAAAAAGCAACATCTTTTTTTCAGAAATTCTGATGGGAACTCTTGAAACAGTCTACGTTATTGAAGGCAGCAGTTTTACTCATGCATGTCTGGGTGAACTGACTGACTTAAAATGGACTTTTGAAGAAAGTAATACAACTGCACTCAAGAACTCTGTACAACGACCAGAATTAGACTTTGTGGATTCGAACAAATCTATACACATTATAAATGTCAAAAGAACAGATGCTGGAAAATATTTCTGCTGGAAAAGTGGATGTGATGGATACAGGCAGAAGCTACTGACTATCAACTTGTGTGTAATTACAGGTGAGAAAATAACACAAAATATATGTGTCAGAATTAAACAGTTTAACTTATAGTCTTTTTTTTCATTTTATAGTACACGGCAGTGAGGATTCATCTGCTTCTTGTGCTGTGATATGTGACTCAGAATTCAGTAACATCAAACCAAATGTCACATTAAACATGGAGATGGGCTCAAAGACTATATCAGTGCTTGTAGATCAATATGGGTCATTGAACTGCAGTGTAAAGCACATGTTTAAGGGACACAGTACGGTTAACAGCACTCACAACAGCACTCACAACAGCACTCGCAACAGCACTCGCAACAGCACTCGCAACAGCACTCACGACAGCACTGACGGATCGTCAAATGCTTCCAACACAACAGGTGAGCGTTTTTGTTTTTTTTTCCTTTGTATCTCTCTTTAAGGAGTTCATGGACTGAATCAAAGGAATATCACTTCTTATGTCTTTGGCTTTACAGGTGTACCTACAGAGCCTGAATATCTGAATGCAGTTATTTATGGGACACCAACAGCCCTTCTGTGTCTTATTTTAATTGCACTTTTGGTAATTTGGTACCTAAGACCAAGACTGCATGCAGGTAGGATATGAAGTTCTTTGTCTTGTCAGATTTCCTGTTTGTTTGCTAAGTGGTCTGCTGCCAAAACATAAGTAGATGTTTGACATTTGGCTAGGCAGCTGATTCAGTTTCTATTTCTTTAAAGCGTTTCCTGTTTACATTTGCTGCTGTGGCTTCAATGGCAGGGTAAGTTTACTTTATGATTATGATGGGTAACTACTATCACGTGTTTTGTTGTATTTGGGTAATGAAATTTCTTACTTGTAACTGCAGATGGAAGAGGAGATGTCGGTGATTTACTCATCAATTATCATCAGGAAACCTGCAAAGATAACAAACAATCATATGACTGACAGTGACAGTAGTTGTGTGTATAGTGTAATAAAAGCATAGAGGAAAGGTCCCAAATTGAGATGGTCCATAAATGCCAGTGGTATAGTGATAGCCGACCTGTTTTTCATGAGAAAAGTTGTTTGTGATTCTGAAGGGAAATTCTACAGCAGCATTAGGTTTTGTTTTTCTTTAATTAGAAAGTTTCCTAACTGGGTGAAATGATCCAAGTGGCAGCCATAATAAAAGCTGATTGAATATTTTTATGAATATTTATTAAACAATTTCTTTCTTACTTCCTCACCTTTTTTTGGTCGAACACAGAAACATCCTTTTTATAATATTTTGCCCTAACGTGACAGGCACTTTAGGTGTTTCAAGACAAAATATTTGTTTGTCCAGAGAATTTGAATTTATAACTTTAGGTTGATGTGTCTTCAGATATTGTAGGCCTACTCAGATTAAGAGTAATTTCCAAATTGACTAACTACAACATTTCAATGTTTTATTTGTCACATAGAATCGTAAGGTAGAACTCCAGGGAAATTATGGCCTGTATGTTAATCAATAATCAGCATCTGTTAGCCTATACCTCATTAAAAATATTATACAGCCAACACATTTGTTAACTTTTCTTTTGTTTACAAAAACCTTGAACTCTACTCTAATGTGTAACTTTGCGTTTTAATTCACATCTTCCATCATCATCTTCCAGTTGGATGTAACAAGTTGACAATTCTGTATCAATTGTGATACCATACAACCCTCACTTCCTAAAAAAGGAAAATAATGGTAACTTTACCCCAGTAGGTGGCTGTAATGCGCCAAAAATGTCGATGGCAATCCTACGAAATACAGCAGATGGAGAAAAGTACGCCTTCCATTCACTCATGCCGACTGTGTTCATTCATTATCCGATAACAAACCGAACAGTGTGGTAATTTTTGCTCAACTTGGCTCTTTGCTGTCACATATAGATATTTTTCATCCCATTTAAGTAACCAAACTAACGCTGAAACGTACGGAAACTTGCGGAACACAGCTAACATCGTGGCTAACTGATTAGCTTAGGTAGCTGCTAGTTAGCAGGGTAAGTTAGCTACTAAACGTTAGCCGTGTGTTGATGTAACGGACACGGTGAGGCCTAACGTTACCGGAACCCTGGTCTTTACTGTGGAGGTTCAACCAAAGACCGACGTCTGTGTTCCCAGCAAGTGGACAGCTACATTTTGTCTTTTCTCAGGTAACGAAATAAATTAATTTTGAGAGCGAGTTAGCGTTAGCTGCTAACCACACTGAATAAGCTAACAAGCTAGCTCGCGAGTTAAAGTTGTCAACTCAGTTAACGGTCGAAAGAAAACAGTGCCTGTAACAACTTACATAAAAATATTAATGATAATTATAATATTATATGTAACAACATCTTCTTACAGAGTAAAACAACTTTTTGCCCGAGAAAACATGGAAGCTCCTCCTGTCACCGTGATGCCAGTCACCGGGGGCACAATCAATATGATGGAGTACCTGCTGCAAGGTGAGCTAACGTGGAGATACGTCCTTATCTGCGTACAATAACATTAAATTAAACATCTTTATCGATTATCCACCTACCAGTTAGTGTCATACATGGCCTGTAGTGGACTGAAGTTTTACAATACTACTGGGTGTTATGTGATAAATTAAAATGTCAGCAACTCATATAGATATTTTTAAAGGTTGTGCTATAAGCAGTTACTTATTTTAAGTGTCTAATTTTACGTTAACAACCACGTCTTGTTTGGTAGTACTATAATGCTTAAAATAAGGAAAATATAAATTAAAAAAAAATTTAATGAAACTGTAAAGTATTGTAATTTTACAATTTCCTTGGTTTAAAACAATAAAATGTCAAAATATAACTTTGCTACTTTAACTGAGAATAGTTTTACAAATACACACTTGGGTGAAGTTATAGGAAGAACCAACATGAAGTACCATACCTATGTTAACCCTTATGCCCCCCTCAGACATTTTTGTACCTTTTTCTTACTTTTTTAATTTTTAATATTAAAATATTTTAATAGTTTTTTCTGGGTTTTTTTCATAAATCACTTAAACAACTCCAAAAGTGCTCAGAACAACCAAGCATTAAACCATTTTCAGGATTTTAATCCTTTAAATTCCTGTTTAATTATTTGAATTACTAATTATATATTACAAAAAACACAAAAAATAATTATTTTCCATATAATAAATAGTAAGGGATGGGGCATTGGAGGTGATTAGAGTCTTGGATATGCCAAAGATTAGTAACAAACTTGATTTGATTGCATCACTATTCTTTATGTAGTGTCAGTTACTCCCTCTGGACACCTTTGTGGCCAAAAATGCCTCATTGACTTCCATTAAAACCATTTTTAATCTCACTGCCATTACAGTATATAACCATGGATTCTCTAATGTCAGCATTTTATTTTGAGGAAAAGTAGTGATATTTGACATTTTTACTGTATTTTACTGTATTCCAGATTCAACCATTTTCCCATTGTAGGCCGCTGTATGAAATTCTTGTATTTTTGCCAGTTATATTATGGACTCATGTGACTACCAGGGGGCCCCAAGAATTTTTTTTTTGTGTGTGTGTGCGCGTGTGTATGTGTGTGTGTGAGTGTGAGAGAGAGAGAGAGAGAGAGAGAGAGAGAGAGAGAATCTGCAAGCATGCATTGATCATTTCAGTTGTGAAAAAAGGACATCTTTTGAGGGATGTGTTTCATGTGTCTTTGAAGAGGTGCTTGAGTAAAAACATGGCCTCCTGCCTTTGCTGTATTCAAAAACAAAAACAACTGTTAGTGTATTTATGCACATGGCTGCTTTCACAGCCAAAGATAAACATGCACCTTGGCTGAGGGGTCATTTCATTAGTGAGCAGAGAAGGAGAACGATCTGGAACAAAGAGAAGGAGCAAAAATGAAGAGGCATTTCAGTGCAGAAGAGGCTTTAGAAATGGCCATGCAGCCTTTATCTGCCAGTGAGCTGCAGGACTCATCTGAAGAAGACACAAGCTTCGAGGAGGAGTCTGACACAGAATGCTTCCTGGAGTCCTCCACCTCTGTGAGTGCCTCTGACCCTTCCTCTGAAAGTGGAGAGGACACTGAGGATCCTGCCCATCCTAACAGTGAGTGCACAGCGAAGAATGGGCAAGTCTGGTCTCCATCTCATGCCGAGACGCTGCCCTCAAAGAAACCACCGACACTGCAGAAGGAGAGTTGTGTGCTGGTTGTGCACAGGCCTAAAAAAGAGGTCTTCTACCACCTGCACCAAGTGTAACAGGTGCATTTGTAGAGAGCACCAGGTCACATGCTGCAGGACCTGCTGGTGTGCTGCAGGAAATGAACTAAACTAAACACACACACACACCCTCTCTCAATCCATGTATCTTTTTATCTCAAACACACACATAACTCACATATTCAAAGCCTTGTTGAAGTTTTCAAAGTTGTTTCAGTTTGCACAATAAATATTCACATTGATGAATCAGATTTTGATATAAAAAGGATTTATCTCTCTCTCTCTCTCTCTCTCTCTCTCTCTCTCTCTCTCTCACACACACACAAACACACACACACACACACACACACACACACACACACACAATCAAATGACTCTTGGGGACCCCTGGTAGTCACATTAGTCCATAATATATAACTGGCAAAAATAAAAGAATTTCATGCATCGGCCTACAATGGGAAAACGGTTGAATCTGGTGGAATACAGTAAAAATGTTAAATATCACTATTTTTCTTCAAAATTAAATGCTGACATTACAGAATGCATGGTTTTACACTGTAATGGCAGTGAGATTAAAAAATGTGGTTTTTCATGGAAGTCTATGAGGCATTTTTGGCCACGAAGGTATCCAGAGGGGGTATCTGGCACTACATAAAAAATACTAATGCAATCAAATTAATTTTGTTACTAATCTTTGGCATATCCAAGAGTCTAATCACTACCAATGCCCCATCCCCCTACTATTCATTCTATGGAAAATAATAAATGTTTTGTGTTTTTTTTGTAATAAATAATAAAAAAATAAAATGATTAAACTGGCATTAAAAGGGTTAAAATGCTGAAAATTATTGAATTTTTGGTAGTTTTAAGCAAGTCTGTAGATGTTTTAAGAGATTTATGAAAAAAAAAACCAGAAGAAAATATTTATGTATGATGATTTACTAGCAGTTTTTTTGTGTGTGCACATTTTTGCCACGGAGGTGTCCAGAGGATAGTAAATTTGAGGAGGTCACAAGGGTTAAATGCTTGGATACATCAAACCTTTCTATTGGATTATTATGATTGATATGAGCCTCTACTACTGTGAGCTTATTTACAGGTCAATGAGGTGATGTGATATTAAGATTATCTCTTAAGTCAAGTGTTGTCTTTAACTGTTTAATGAAATACTTGAAAAATAATTTAATGAATGCATTCTTTCAAAAGATACATCCACTCGTGATGTTATGATTATGGTGTTGGAGTATGCCAACTAACCTCTCGTTCCAAGATCTTCCAAATAGTCTTCCCTCATTGATGTAAACTGGAAAGACAAGATATTAGAAACTCGTTAACATGCAGTGGAATTCAGCATTACCAAACTAAAGTTGAAACCAAACCTCTACCTCCACCTAGAGTTTCATAAAACATTTTACTAAAAAATGAATATTAAACCACTGATAAAGTGGAAAAACATCTGATGTGTTTGTGACAAAGGCCTGTCACCTTCCTCTTTTGTCAAGGAATCTCCGCTGTTGTAATGTTAGAGGCCTTGTGTTTATTGTGCAGATTTAATGTATATTGAAACTATTGCATTGGATACAAGATATTGAACAGTCCAGATGATTGCACCACATTGTTTATACACTGTTTATGTATTCATGCATTTGTTTGTCAACCCTTTATTAACGCAGGCAGTGTGTTAGACCAAGCCCTGGAAAGCCTCTTGCATCGCCTCCGAGGTCTGTGTGACAACATGGAACCTGAGACCTTCACAGATCATGAACTGGTTTATCTTCTGAAAGGCCAACAAGGAAACCCTTTCATTCTGCGTGCCCGGCGCTCCCTCTCACACCCCACGTCACCATGGCACCTACGCTACCTAGGCCAACCTGAAGTGGGTGACAAGAGCCGCCATGCCCTGGTGCGTAACTGTGTTGACGTAGCTGCCTCTCACAACCTGCCCGACTTCCTCAATGAGATGGGCTTCCGCATGGACCACGAGTTTGTGGCCAACGGGCACATATTCCGCAAAGGTGCTATGAAAATTGTGGTGAGCAAGCTGTCACGCATCCTGGTACCGGGTAACACAGAGAACACAGAGCGTCTATCACTTTCATACCTGGTGGAGCTGAGTGTGTTGGCTCCTGCTGGTCAAGACACTGTGTCAGAGGACATGCGCAGCTTTGCTGAGCAATTGAAACCATTGGTTCACCTGGAGAAGATTGACCCCAGCAAACAGAGACATTGAATGTCACCATTTGTATGGTCAAGTCATTTTTGACTACCATGGACAAACCAGACTTCTATTTTTTTACATTGTTTACATTTGAACTAAAATTAAATACAGTTCAACTTTGACTTAACTGTTACACTCCTGGTTAATTTGTTATTTAAGCGGGAAAATAACTCTGCAATTACAAAACAACATTACTGTATTCTTTTTCAACCAAAGCATGTACACAATTTTGAGTTTTGACATGGTAACCTTATCATTCTGTCACAAATTAACACCACACAGTTTTGGTTATAGGAGCAGTGTGTAGGATTTAGTGGCATGTAGTGATTAGGATTGTAGATCGCAACCAACTTCCCTCATGTGCCAAGTGTGAACTCCCGGGTTGGATTTCTTTAGTGTTCACTATTTAGGATTTTTTTAAAATCTGGAGCCGAGTTGCCTAGAGAGGTCTCCTCTTCTCTCAAACAAACAGACCAGGTTATTAAAATCGGTAACAACACTTAATAAAGCAGTTCTGCATTTCAAAACCTTTTTTCTTTGACACCGTTTGACTTATTGCGAGCTGCTAGCCCAGCATCTGCTGATGTGTCCCCAACTTTTTCCTCTGATAACTTAAGATCCAGACATTTAGGAGGTTTTCACCAGGGGCTGGGTAATCCGCAAAGGTTTTTACTTTCCAAAACAAACAAACCCAGTGATTTAAACTGGTAAAACACTGAATAAAGCCTTTTCTCATAAAAAAAACCCAACTAATTTTCCAATGCTAGTTGGGTCGTTGCAGAGGGCCAGCCAGTGTAAAAACGTATGGCCCTATCTAGAGCAACTGTTTGCTTTATTCATCCAGGGCTACTGAAGAAACATGTCGGACTTGGTTGACGAGGACCCGCTCCCGATGTAGATAGAAATGGTGGTTCATTTTAAGGTAATGAAAGCATGACAATTCTTATTTTCACATAATTATGCATGAAAGAAAATGTATTACATTATATTCAATATCTGTCAATATATCCCCCTACATCCTACACACTGGACCTTTGAACTAATTGCCAAATTCATGTTTTTGCATTAATTACATTTAGTGTTTCCATAAGTAAGCTAGTGACTGTGTTGAGTGTGAAGCAGTACAAGAACCACCCCTTTATACAATAAGTGTTGCCACAAAACACTTCTCAGACCAGAGATAAGTGGTATTTGTCATAGTAATAGAGGGTCTTTACAACTTGTTGCTCTTGGAAATTTAATTTCTTTACTTGGTTTTAGTTTAAGACTGATTATTGATTATATTCTTTTATTAATGCACAAATTTATTTCCCTCTATAAGTCAGGTTTAATAGCTGAAAAAACACTATTCCTAGTGTATGATGTATGTTGCACAAATACCTGAAGTATTTTTTTTTATTTAATATGATCTGTGTTCTATATTTAAAGCTATTAGTTGTTATATCTTTTTTTTTTTTTTTAATTCTGTTGCTTTTCCATGAACACATTCATTTTGTCCCACTAGGGGTCTCTCTTGCTCTTCATGTGACTGGCTGTCTTGCCAGCTGAACGCTACCTCAGATCATCTACAGGAGCTGTGGTTGCCATGGAAATAATTAGCTGTGAGATCTGCACATCTTTCCCCCCACTCTAATTAGCTTTCTCAATTGCTTAATGATACATAGACCTGTGAAAGCCTTTCTTTCTTCCCCTCAACAAAAGCATTGATTTTCCCTCTCTTCCCCTCTCATTTCTACTGTTAACCCATTAGTGCCTCTTTCATGGGAACTTGAGCTGGGACTATTGCACATGAAAGCACTACAGCTGCCTCAGGTTCTTCACTCCTTACGCTGAATCCCAAAATGGCTCGTACACTCGTGTGTCAACATTATGGCCAATGTGCTGCAGAGACTGAGGTAACTAATGCACATCCTGTCAGTTATGATAATAATGTGGGCAATATGACATGAGTGCTTCTAATAATACCCCAACAGGAAGATGCATTTGCAGGGGCTGCGATGTAAAGTGGCTGCATGCGTGTCTGAAGGGCGAGCTGGAGGGCAGATGGCTGTCTGTACATGTTGACCTACCTGTATATCACAGCTGATGAGGACAAGCTTGCTGAGGTGGAAAGGTGAGATGACATTGCATTCACATACATTTGATTCATCTCGAAAAGCACCATTTGAACATTTTAATATTCTGTACATTGTATTGCTAAGGGACTCTTTAAATCTGTCTTTTGAAGGCAAATCTGATCTGAGCTCAAATTGAATTTTAAAGTTTGATACTCGGTACACAAAGTTGCCCGTCAATGAGAGACCAGATTATCTGATGCAGACAGTTTTATGTTCCAACAACCAGAAGTAGACCACTGGCCCTCAGGACTAAAGCATGATGTTTCAGCTCTGAGTGAATTATGTATTAAAGAGGCAGATGCCTCCTTGCCCAAGGCTTTATATGTCCAGCATGGATACACTACAGTCTGCTGGCTTTCTTCCACTTAAACTTGTGTTTAGCACAGTGCTCTTTGGTGATGAGCTGGACTCCCACTGCACCTCCACTCCGCATTGCCTGGAGAACAGAGGCAGAGCTAGGCTAATCAGTGTCTTGGCATCAGGCCTTCTCGGCTATTGTGGATGTAGCCAACCACTGACTTGCACAAGTGAGGGATTTAAGTCGTTGCTGGAGGCAATCTGATATTCTGCATGGTTTATTTCAAGAAACTAAGACTTGAGTAGCACCATCTTCCAACACAGATGCAAAAATCCTGATAAGTCTTTGAATATGGTTTCATTAGGGGTTAAGGTTACAGCATATGACTGATCATCAATCTGATTACTTTTTATAGTGGGATTGTTATTCTTGGCAGTGAAAAATGTGTTGATTGTAGGGTCACTGCTAATTTCATAATGCTTGCAAATAAAACTGCGGCAGAACTCAAAAGTATTTTTTACAATTGAATTTAAAATGATATAAATGAAGGAAAAGCAGCAAGTACTCACATTTGATAAGCTGTGATCAGGTATAGATAGATAGATACTGAACAAAAATTTAAATATCTTTTTTTTTTGCTCCCATTTTCGCAAGCTTAAAAATTTAATACTTTTTATGCACTCAATAGATGTATTTCTCTCCAATTTTGGTTGCAAATCTGATAACCTGTGTTTGTGAGCACTTCCTTTCCAAGATGATCCATCCACCTAACGTGTGTAGCATATCAAGATGCTGATTAAACAGCGTTATTATTACACAGGTGTGCTTTGGACTGGTCACAATAAAAGGACACTGTAAACTGTGCAGTTTGATCACACAACACAAAGCCACAGATGTTACAAGTTTTGAGGGAGTGTGTTATTGACATGCTGACTACAGGAATGCCACCAGAGCTGTTTGCCTGTGAACTGAATGCTCATTTTATTACCACAAGCCATCTCCAATGTCGTTTCTGTGAATTTGTTAGTACATCCAACTGGCCTCACAACCACAGACCACATGTAGCCACGCCAGCTCAGGACCTCCATATCCAGCATCTTCACCTGCTAGATAGAATTAGAGAGTAGCCCCCCAGATGCAACAATGGTTTATACAATGGAAGAATATCAGCACTGCTCCGGAAATTTTATCATCATGCACATAGTCCTTTACTGGGTCATGACCTGACAATCATAACTATTCATCGTCACCGTTTTGTGGGGCTGGTTGGATTTCCTGCAAAATCCAGGGAAACAACATTTGAGATGTCTTATGGTAATGAAATGAAAATTAAGTTCATGGGTAACAGCTCCGGTGGATGTTTCTGCAGTCAGCGTTCCAATGGCAAGCTCCCTCAAAGCTTGAGCTATCTGTGGTATTTTGATGTGTCATTAAAGCAATACCTGTATAGTAATGATGCTGTTCAACCAGCATCTTGATATTCCACACCTGTCAGGTGAATAGACTATTTTGGATAAGGAGAAGTGCTCACTTACACGGATTTTAACAAAGTTGTGGCCAAAATTTGTGAAATAAATCCACTTAATGTATGAAAAAAAGTCTCAGATCTTTAACTTAAACATGTGACAGATGGATGCATAAACAGAGGCGTTGCCTTTAAATTTTTGTTTAGTGTTAATTAATAGATATATAGATTTTTATTTATATCTAAATTATTACAATTACTAATTATCCTATGGACAGGTGAACAAGATAACAATACAATCTTATTGTACTAGTTTGATCTATGTTTCAGAAATATCATAATTAACTTCACTGTCCAATCGCTTCCACTGTAAGCATCTTTGACATCAGTTTATTAAAATAATTACGCTCGCCGCACTTTGGGGTATGATAGCAGAGCACACTGATTTTCCTCATTGGGCCATTTGGTTGTTCTGGGTCTCTGACTGTTAAATATAATTAATTGGTGAAGGCAGATAGTGTTCGTCTATTATATTTTGTTAGACCTTTGAAATTGGGAGAGACGCTGTTACCTGCACATGCCTTTACTTTCCATTCCACAACACAGTCTTAATTAAAACTCTTGGCACCAATTGTTTTTGCTGCCTTTGAACATAATGTTCATAGTTGGCAGCAGCATGCATGCCAAGATGCCACAGAAAGCTGGCTCTTGCTTGGGGCAGGAAGTCTTTAAGTCATCCTACTTTGGGCCAGTGCCACGAAGGGGTGAAATCCAGCTTCGTCTACTCAGGAACGTTCCCGATACTTGGATTTGAGCCCTCTCCTTCATGTGTCATTGGGAGCCCATATGCTTGTTAGAGAGTGTGGGTTGTTTGCGGAGAGGGGAGGAGAACCAGGGGAAGTGTTTTCCCAAACAGGCAACGATCTCCCAAGGGTGTTCTTGTGGCTTCTCCAGCATCCTCTCGTCCTAATCCCACCGGGCAGAATGGGTTGCAGGGATAAATTGCACAACATCATGAGGTTGCGAAGGACGTCTGGAGTGGCACGGCCAAGGAAATGAGGATGGGCCTCGCGGAAACGGGTGGAAAAAACTTGTCCCTTTCCTTGTGTGAATGAAATTCCAGAGCACTTTTTCAGGGTGCAAATTGACAGACACAAAGCTCTGCTTGTTGTTGGTGTGGTGCTCTGCCTTGCTTGTGGCTGGCTGAGGTGATTACTGCTGTGCAGAACATGCTGTTCCAGGATCAGCCACTCACAGCCTAAAGCCAGCCACGCTGCCTCTGGAATGTCTGGTATGGGGACAGTGTAGCAGTCAGCCTGGAAGGGACCAAACATATATGTAGTTTTTTAAAGTCGTGCTGCCTGCGCCTCCCTCCTCTCTGTCTGGCTGACTCCTCTGCTCTTCCTCTGAGTCTTGTTTCTCTGGAGATTCAGGCCTGCTGTGAGCCTCTCAATCTGCTCATTTGTCTTCACAATTACCTTCCTTTCACTTTTTGTGTAATCAAGCTCCGTTGTGGAGTCTTGTGTCACCAAAATTTTGGCACTCGGGAGAATTATTTGTGAACAAGCAACACAAGTAGCACCTTGTATTACTAGACTAGAGGATATGGAAGAATGCCATTCTCTGGCATTGGTTAGATTTGACTCTTTGTACATATTTAACCCTATAAAACCTGGATCAACAACAGCATTTAAACCTTTTAAAAGGCAATGAGCAACTTGGCAAAAAATGTTCTGCAAATTGCAAGAAATTGGTAAAAGGTGAGAAGAAAAATGACCTCAAAGTGAGATAAAGATTTTTTTTTATAAAACTAACAATAGCTAGCGAATATGTAAAGAGAACTACATATGTATATATACGATTATTTATTTAAAAATTATTTCATAGAAATATATATGTAGTCTTTCAGCACTTTTCTGCATAATGTCCTTGTTTGTTTTTGTTTTTTTTACTTTTCTTTCCTTCAAATTTTCAGGACATTTTCTTGTAAGCCCAACTTTTACTATTTCTTACTATTTTTTGGATAATTGTTTGTAAAGTTGCCCATTATTTCTTCTAATTCTTGAAAAAAAAATCAGGCCAATTTGCTCAGGTTTCAAAGGGTTAATTGGCCAAATAATAAATACTACATAATAAATAATTTCCCCTTAATCAAATGTATTGACGCAAAGGGGCTTGAGGACTTTTTTTTTACACAGAAAACTATTAGCAACATGGCATTTTAACCATCTGATCCCACTGATGTTCAGCATTAAGTCATTTCATGACACACGATGACACATCCTCCCGCATTTAAAAAGTGTGCTATTTTTGACACACATTTCTCAACATCCATCTCGCCTGAGTGCACATAGTGTGGCCACATTGTGTAACTTTTAAGTACAGCTTCCATTTAAGCATGCCTTGCACATATAGGGCGGGGCCCCCTCAGACACCTTGCTGCACAGGTGCTTGTTTTGTTGGTGGTGATAAACTATGAATGTGTCACTCTGAAATATGAGGGTGTTTCATTGAAACTATAAGTATGTTGGGTAGAATCCCCCCTTAAGCGTCTCACTGTAGACAGTTTATGCCTCTGTGTTGACAGACAGTTTATTATTTAGCTGTTGAATATTTTGACTGCAGTCCATTCATAAGAACATGCCCCGGTTTGTCATACTGATTACTCATGGGCAGGGGTGCATTTGCAAGTACATTTTCTTAAGTACTGTTCTTGATTATAGGTTTTGAGTATCTGTTCTTTACATGAGTATTATTTATTTTGAAACTTATTACTTTGACTCCTTAAATGTTAACTGCGCACATCATGGCCTACAGGAATATGGACATTTCTATAGGCTTTGCAGCATATTAAACAAACTTTTCATTGTACAGCTTCTACAAGAAAGTCAGTGCATTCAGTGGGTTGTTTTTGAGCCATTGGGGTCTGTAAATATATTGTGACAATATAAACGAATGTTTTGAGATGAAAAAAAAAATACTTTGAATACTCAAATTTTTTTAAAACAAGTTCTTCAGTACTTTAACTTAAGTAATAATTGACTCTTTCAACTTTCATTGTATTGGAGTAATATTTGACCAGGAGTATCTGTACTTTGGCTCACGTTATAGAGTTGTGTACTTTGTCCACCACTGCTCACGGGTGGCTAAAATGCTTACATGGAACTCCTGCCTAACTTCCAAATAGTATCGGAAATTGTAGTGTGCAGTGTCAGTAAGTAATTTAGGAAGTAAGGAAAGCTTTATTTATATTATAAGAACACACAGGTACAAAGTGCTTCACACACATAGGCTATACACACTTAAAATAAATAAGTGAATTAATCAATTAATCAAGTTTCAATACATTACAATATAGAGCACAGCACAATGAGGGACAGACAAGACCAAAATAAAAACAAAAACATAACACATAAAGTTGCTCTATGGAAAGGCTTGCCTATTAAGATGGTTTTTTAGGAGACGCTTAAAAAAGTCAAAGGGCGCAGCAAATCTGATTGACTGGGAAAGATTGTTCCAGAGGGTAAGGGCTAAAACAACAAATCCATAATTACCTTTTTTGTGTGTGTGTGTTTGTGTGTTTGTGTGTGCGTGCGCGCATGTGGAGGACTGCCTATAAAAGTCCATGAATAAGTAATATTGTCCCCACAGCAACCATAACAGGTGTGAATGTGCATAAAAATATGAAACAGACTGTTGCTGTAGAATAGCTTGTGAGCTCAGCAGATCTTTTGTATTGAGGTGAAAGGTTATGGGCAGTTTGAGGCTACCATCTTATTTTTTATAGGCTAAGAAAAAAAAAGTAATGGCTTTTTGTGGGAAATAAACAGCCAATGAGATTCGAGCACCTGAGACCGTGAGCCCGCCCTGCTGTCTGATTTTAGGAAGGGGGGCTGGTGTGGATGGAGGGGCGGAATCCCCTGCATCCATCCCATCCAGTGTAGCAGAATTACACACACGGCTCTGACCACTGCCAGAGCTGCGTGTCTTTGGCGTCGAGGTGCTTTTACGCCTCCTCACTTTGAGTGCGGAGCAGAGATGATCTTTCAATCTGGCCTCTGAAAAGCCCCATTTCACCTCACTCCGCGCTCGGATTAAAATCTAGGGTTACCTAATCTCTCGTAATCTGGACTAAATCTGTCTAATCGGCATAGGAAATTACACTGGCTGAGGTATAGCCCAGCACATAATCAGCAGGGGTGAAACCTCATGCGCACCGTGAGGTCTCCCCGGAGGGCATTTGGACGCTGCATACGTTACACGGGACAATTTGTTACGCACAAAGGCAGATCAGACACTTCTTTTTTTTAAAGACAAAAAATGTTGAGATTATGAAGGAATTTTCCCCTTTGTAGCCTTCACAAGTGTTTTTTTATTTTTATCACCGCTGGATGGAGGCTGGCACACAAAGCCCAGGGTGACGCTCCGCCAGAAAGATCATTATGCAGAGTTTTGATTGAGAATTTGGGGTTTGCTCCCTCCGTTCATATCAGATACGGTGGAGAGACAGCGAGAGAGAGAGAGGGCGGGAAAGAGAGCAAGAGAGAGAGAGAGAGAGTTCGGGATTTCGTTGTAATCATGTTAGGAGAGTATTGATTTCGTGAGCGCACTCCAATTGGCAGCATCTCCACTACAGCGCCGGCGCGTCATCCTCGGTTCACATCGACGGAACGAGTTGTAAGCAAATGAGAACATGTGTGGGATCTGAGAGAGTGAGAAAAGGCAAGGGGGGATAGAGGGGAGCAATAGGAGGTGTGATAAAAGACTATTTTATCAGCCTGACAAGTGGATACGAACATTTTTGATCGCTGGACTATTTTTTTTTCTTTTTATTTTCCAGACTGGGAATTTATCGATTCGTCACATGCGCACGCCTCTTCATTATAATTGCAGACAGTTGGGTGCTGTTCAGGCTGAATGGACTTGAATGTGCCGCTGCCAGCTTAATCCGTGCAGACTGGAAGATTTAATAATTCACGGTAATCACGCATTATCGCCTCAGTGGATGCTCTCAACACAGCTCTGGTGATTTTCTCCACCATTCTTCCTGTTGTCTTGTGGAGGATTTATCGACGACTGCTTTGCAAATATGCTCCTTATCTGAAATATCATCTGTTGCTGCAACTGGATTGAAAAGCCCCCACATGACTGGCTCTGACACGCTTTGAGGTAATGTGGACTGTTGAATAAGAAGCATTTTAATCACCGTTTGATATTTTGACTCCAGGTAAAATGGACGAAAAATTATTATTACTTTTATTACTTCTCTTATCTCTGCACGCGAGGCTGTGATTCTGCTTGTGTTCATCATGATTTTTTTACTCCGTTCAATTGCCTCTTATTGATTCAGACTGGAAGCTTAATAGCAGTATTACAAGGCAAATTTGAAGTGAGGACAGTTGCGGATCGTGGAGGTATTTCCCTCCCTCGCTCTTCATTTGATTTCATTTTTCAACTGAAGGGTAAATGTTGATGATGGAGGACGACGAATTAGACAATCATCAGGTTGATTCGGATTTCGAGCCGCAGAGCCGGCCTCGCTCGTGCACCTGGCCGCTGCCTTGCCCGGAGGATTTCCCCGGTGGACACGAGGTCAGCGGGGGTCTTCCGCTGGCCAACATCAAGGTGGAACCGGAGGACGTCCCGGCTTGCATAGCGGGGCTCGTGGGCGGAACGCCCGGGGAGCTGAAGCATCCAGCCGGCGCCCCGGCACCCACAGGCGCGACGCACCCATGCCTGGCTGGCGCGGCGCTCGATGTGACCGGACCGCTGCGCAAAGCCAAATCCTCGCGGCGGAACGCGTGGGGGAACCAGTCCTACGCGGATCTCATTACCCGCGCCATCGAGAGCACCCCAGAAAAGAGACTCACGCTGTCACAGATATACGACTGGATGGTCCGTTATGTGCCCTATTTCAAGGATAAGGGCGACAGTAACAGCTCAGCTGGCTGGAAGGTAAGAAATAAAGCACACACAATGGAGGTTTTGACGTGTTAATCACAAGAGTGTCTCGAGATTATTCCTATTCACTAAGCCATTATGATTTTTTCACCCCTCGTGCCATACACATGTCACCGTGGGATTCCGTGTCGGTTACGCATGAATGGTGCCATGCGTTATCTTGTCTTAGTTCATTACTGCCGTCAGTCAGTCTAATAGATCATTGATGGCAGGGATGTAATAGACTGGAGTGTAGTCACTTGCTGCGTGTGTGTAACCAGTTCATCTCAGAGCAGCTCATGATGGGCAACAGCGTCCGTAGTAGCGCATGAAATCCTTTCAGCAGAAGCAGGAGAGTTAATGATTTATTCCCTGCAAATAAATGAGGCAGATAAACAGAATAGTCAATGCATTTTCATGCAAATGGGCAGCACACATTTTTAAAAACACACCAACAGAGGGGCACGTAGCAGGAGGTCAGCTGTCCACAATGTAAATATTCAGAGGGGTGTCCACAAGTGACCACAGTCAACCACCGCTGCCTGTCTGGCTGAAAGCCTGGAGTAACCTCCTGGACTTCTGCCCATGTTATCAGCTTCTGCTCCCAGCCTCATCATGCTGCTATTCATTATGGCCATCTGAGGACAGGGAGAAGGGGCAGGGGAGATCAGCAGTGCTTGTCCTCACGGAGCGCCTCTGCTGAGCTGATGAGACTTGATGTTAATGATCTGCTCACCTTTTCTATGGCAATGTGTGACAAGTTAGAGGCTGTATCATCATTCATCAGAATCATGCGCTAGGCTGTTTTTGACCAAAGCAAGACCACTCAACAGGACTTCACATTGTCTCGCCTCACCTGTTCCTCAGCATAAACCCATTATTGAAAAGACAGTTAATGCTGATTCCTAGATTTATCCCATTAAATACTTAGTGGAAGAATTCTTTAGTTGGCAGCCACATGATTTCTACCCGCCCAAAACTATCTGGGTGTGCCATTCATATCATCAAATACAATCAAAGACCAAATTAATGGCACACATCCAGCAACACATACATATTTGATCCTTTCCGAGAAGCCAGTCTGTTGTCAAAACTTGTAGCGTTGCATAACACAGACTCTGTCACCGCTCGGAGTCTCAGCCGTAATCACAAGCACATGACTTGACACCTTAAGCCTGTCCCATTAAAGTGAACTCTGCTAAGGTGCGTCTCCAGGTAGACTTCATAGTTGCACCAACACTCTTCAACCACAGGGCCTCTTTATCTTTAGTGCCAGAGTCCTAGTCTGCTATTTATGAAACTGCAAATTAGGAGGGGGTTGACACTGGTAGTCTGAGGTCCTGGGCTATTTCAGGCCACCGGCGAGACGTGGGGCCCACTCCAGGTAATGACGGGGCATTAGGTAAGTCGTTTAAAGCAGGCAGCCAGAATGTCAGTAACAGGGTTGACCTGGTTTGGTCAGAGACAGAGTGGTAATGTAAACATACACTTAGAGTCACATGTACTAACAGGAACCAGCATATGGAAATATTCACTCAGCAGTGTGTGTACAGTAAAACCATAATTTCTGATGCAACTGCCTACCTTGGCTCTTGCAATAAATGTGTTCAACTTTTAAGTGAACTTGGCACGTCAAATGAGAGGTCCTTTTGAATCTGTAGGAATACAAAAGGAAGCCCTATGGAATATTTGTTTGTTTTTGGTAGTATGACAGAAATTTACATGCAAATTATTTCATTAAGGGAGTTATGGAATAAAAAGGGCAGCGACACAAAAAAAACATAATCTGTTTGTTTTTAAGATCGCACGTAAAGACCAAGTTCAACCAGGTTAATATGAAGTCCATATTCAGATTAAACCCCTGAACCCAGGAGCCAAAAACACACTATCTCCCCTCCTCACTTGCGCACAACACAGGTGCACTCTCATACATGTAATTTTACAATCATATCAGGCAATTATATTTGACAGCAGCATTTGCAAGTTGGAAAACATTACTTGTATCATCCGCTACATTTTCATCTCAATCAACAATATCATGCACGAGCAAAGCACTGGATGCAAAACAGCCGGCTGCTTTTTTTTTGTTGTTGTGGCAGGGAAAGGGAAAAAAAGATAAAAGAATTGTTGGTAAGCTGCTGATGAAATAAAATGAAATTAAGTGGTATAGCTTGGCAGTTTGCGTAGGAGGCTGGCGGGCGGGGGGTTGGGTTGGGGTTGATGGCTTGATGATGGGTGCTAGACAGCCAGTACACCTAGACAGTGCCATTAAGCTCCTATAAATACCTAATGGCTTCTGACTTCTAGGAAGACCGCAGTATTCTGAGGTCATGGCTTCCTAATCACCTCCTTACTGAAGGGAAGTTACGTAGAATCATGTAGTTGTGAACCTGATTACACTTTCCACAGTCACTACTGAGGTGTAGATTAATGGCAGCTTGACTGGCCTTTATTTTCCAGTGTTCTGTTAACTGCAACCCAATTGGCAGCATAAAAGTTGGCAAGGTATGTCTCTGCAAACCAAAGATATGTAACGTTTAAACAGTATTACATTGCCAATATGTTACACATACATTTCTTAACATTTCAACACAGCTGCGATTAATGTGTGATTATGTGGCACAAAAACCTCTTGGTTATGGTTGGGGAAAGATCATATTTTGGCTAAAAATACCAGGCTTTGGTGCCACAATCACAGCTGGAAATGTAAATGGGTGAAAGATCTCTGTCTACAAATGGATTTCTGCCAGAAGTGCATTATTTGTTCCGTCATAGTCGTCATGGTTTTACCGCTAATGCTAAAAAAGATTTTTCGAGTATTATTTGCTTCAAATCAAGGCAAAAAATTTGATCCTAACAGGGACCGCCATTATGCATATTGCTACATGAAATGCAAATGTTTAGTATCAGTTGATACAAAGTGTAAAGCTGAATGCGAAGGCACACTGGCATTTCACTGTACATTTAGCATAAAATGAATTTACCACTCTAAATTATAAACAATGGATTACCGCAAAGGAAAGAGGCAAAGATATGGCAGTTTTAATTAATGTGCACTTCTCTGTAGGGATGGGTAACATCAACAAAACCTGGTATTAAATGGCCCCAGGGCCAAATTATTAAAGATGCTTCATCAACGGTAGCTTTCTTTTTGAAGGTAAAATGTTTTATTTTACACTTTTTATGCATACATTACTGCCTTCTTCCAGGGTTAAAATGCATGCCCAGAGTGCACCAGAAAGCACTATTCAAAAAAAAAAAAAGATGTGGGAAATGCTCTTTGACACCCCTAGGTCACTTCAGTGGGCGTCAGTGAGCGGTGACACATCACTCGCATCAAGTGAACTCAATTTTTTTTTCTCACCAGGACCCAAAAATATGGTTGCTTAGCAGCCATTTCACCTATGTGTCACACCATCCATTGTCCCCTCCACTACCAGATGAAAAAGCAGGCTCATATACATATATTTCAAACTACGTCACTTTAGAAATATTGCTTTGATTCGTATGAATGTACAGACCTAACGTGGTGTTCAAAAAACACACAATGGCAACACTGTCTTCTTGCAACTGGGCTGGCAATCAAGCTAGTCCAACATAGAAATTTACAGGATGCTAAACTGAAGTTAGCGATTGTTTCTGAAGCCATGTATTTACGGTTGTGTTTTATGCCTTTACAGCTAATTATATCTAAATATGTCCTCGGGTGCATGTGGATGCATACTGCATGTGTGCGTGGGAGAAGCACATGTCAATTGCAACAAAGCGTCAGGGTTGGTAGAGTTGTGTGTGTGTCTTTGTGGGGGCTAGTGCAGGGGGAGGTGCTGTCTACTTCTATAGGCGTGTGTGTTTGGGCCCGCTGATTGGTCTGACAGCATGTCACTGCAGAGAATGCTGCATAGTCTTGCTCTTGACTTCATAATGCCTCTAATGGAGGGGTTTAAAGGCAAGTTGGTGTGGGGATCGCCCTGTAGGCGCCCAGAAGTTGATTAACTTCAAGGGGGTTAGATAGAGCTTTTGTAATGCTTGGAGGGTTTGCTTTATTGTATATATCACTGTGGTAGTTATGGGATACAAAAATCCACAATACATCAATCGCTTTGTTGTATAGAGTTTATTTAAATAAATCGCATTAGGTTTTGGGCAATTGCAACTACAGTGCATCTGTGAAGAACTGGTTTGTTTCTTTCCTGCTTTATTGTACAACACGTAGCTTCCCTGTATGTGTTTACAGGTTTTTTTCCGGCACTTGGGGCATGTCAGATGCCAGGGGATTGCGCAGCAGGTCGGCAAGGGTGCCAGGCAGTCACTCAGACACTTTAATCCAAAGCGACTAGACTGTTATTTATAAAGTGTCTTTAGGTAGCGGGTCTGTGCAAGGCCAGCAGGGTAAAAGGTCATGTTTCTTCCTTTAATGAAAGAAATCAGAGACAGACCAGAAAGATGAAGCTCCAAAAAATCTAGAGAAATGTGACAGCGACTGCAGGGCAAAGAAAGGGAAAGACGAACTGCATGTGAGGAAATGAAGAGGGAGAAAGAAAGATGTCTCTCTGGGTATATGTATAGTCTTATCTTCTGTAAAGGCACATAACCCCTGTCTCCACAGGCAGTAGTATTTATAACAGAGCAGGATCATATCACTTTATCTAATTGATTTATAGGTAAAGAGACAGACAGACTCTCGTAATCCTGTCACTATGCACGGGCTTCAGCAGCTGCAGTAGAGAAACACTTGTCAAATATGAGGGATATGAATGTCAAATGTGCAGCAGAGAGCGTGTTTGACGAAAGCTTAGCATGAAGTGGGGAGACTTGAAACTTTCTGAGTGTGTGCTGTTGCTCGCGCGTGTCTGTTACGTGTGCATATGTGTAGGAATGCATGCTTGTGTCGCTTGTTGATGGTTGGGGAGTCTGGAGAGACTGGAAACTATCCTAGACTTCAGCTGATTCATATTTTATCCTCCGTCTTGGCTCAGGGGAGCAGAGTAATTTGAGAGTGTGACAGACACACACACACACACACACTTACACACTCAGAAAATGAGAGCATATGATGCATGCTGGACAGATTTATGGTGTAGGATTATGAGCACCTTACATCTCCCCTTGGCTCCCGCAGCCGGAGCCAGGTTGGGTTCAGGCAGTATATTCGGGTTGAGCCGGGTTTCTTGTGCCAAGAAGCCCGTTCTCACTGCCTTTTCCCCCTGCAGCCGTCAAGCAGCCGTGGCAGTTCATTTCTCTCTGAAAATGATTAATGTACATGCAAATTACCAAACCATGGGCACGCATTCAAATATGGGAGACAGCAATCAGGAGACGGTAATATGAAAAACAATATAATTTTGCCTTTGATATTACTTTGCTCTCTCCTATCACTCTATCTAGCAGACACCCATGTTATCTTCTCTGTTATCTCTCCACCTTTCTCTCTCCATCCATCTATTAGACGTTCTATACATTTTTTCTCTTTTTTAGTGGTTTTCGGCACAAGGGCCAATTGAGGTGAGGAGTCTTTCTCAAGGGAGCTTTGGCATCAGTCTCCTGCCAGTGATCTAGACTGCCTTAAGCAGCGTGCCTCCTCTCATCTAAGAGAAATCTCATATCTCACATTATCTCAAGAGATAATAGGATAACAATGCTGGATTTTCCCCAGCTCAACTCCTCTCAGCTACTGGGTCTTTTGGAGCAGAATACAAGGGGGATGAGACCGTCAAGTTCCCAATTCGACAGGGTTGAACTAATTTGGATGTTCTTCTCAGCTGAACTGAACTTCAGCTGTTAAAGCATTTCTTACCAAGCCTATTACCCATGGCTCTGCATTTTTTTTTTTTTTTTTTTCAGCCCTTTGGTGACATTTCTCAGAATATTAAATACTCCTCTCACTTCATTTAGTTTCCTTAAACCGAAGAAGCATAGTGAAGCAAAGAGAAATTGTCATTCTTTTCCCATTGCACTATTTAGGGTGATGGTTTTCGACTATTCCCTCTGGCTCACACACACACATACACACACATTTGCACGAATCACACAACACACTTGTGCCTCCTCAAACCACCCATGGAGGAACACTCTGTTCTTGGGTGGGGTGAACCATTTTTGGGGGAGAGGAGGGGGCTGACCGAGAGCGGAAGCGACTTTCTGCGGTGCTGTTTTGCTGTCTGATTTGTTTTGAAACCTGTCTGACTCGCGGCGATTGGCTCATGTGGAAGGTGTGGCTCTGTTTGGTAAGCGCCCGCGGAGTTTTTGGCAAAACCGCTCACAGCTGCAGGGACAGAATGTGGTGTGTGTTTCTCTCTGAGGCTGTGTAAGTTTGGTGTCATGGAGATGTGATTTGGGGGGGCAGCTTTGAGTGTCACACACCAATACTGGATGATATGAACACATCTCTTTTTATTTCCAGGGTTATGCAACTAGGGACAGAAAGAGGTCCTCTCTCTTTCTCTTTCTCTCTTTTTCTCTCTCTCGCTCTCTCTTTGGGTCTATGTGCATTTGGATTAGCACCTCGCTAACTTGAATGGTGGTCTAAAAAATGTAATCTTGCAGTTCTTTTAGACTTTCCAAATTTTATGGAACCGGATGTTTTAAACCTAGACAGTTATAGAAGATGTTTCGCATGTGTTTTGACGCTCACAAAAAATGATTTACTGATTAACAGACATCTCTTTCCCGATGTATGTCAATGGGGAAAAGTCCCTCTGGGCCAATATGCATCACATGACCGACTTGAACAGTGTAATTCTACTTTCAGCCACTATGTGAATTTTGCATCACTACTTGCAGACCACCATGAGTGGGTATTTTTTAACGACAGGTTGGGGCATTTTTTAGCCGTTTGTTGTGACCTAACTGGGTATTTTTTAGCAAGAGTTGGGGACATTTTCAGGTGTGTTTTCTTGGGACAAAAGTGTATATTTTTTAACGACAGGTTGGGGTATTTTTTAGCTGTGTTTGTTGTGACCTAACTGCGTATTTTTTAGCAAGAGTTGGAGACATTTTCAGGTGTGTTTTCTTGGGACTAAAGTGTATATTTTTTAACAAGAGGTCAGGATATTTCCAGCTGTACTTGCAGATTCAAAACCTGGCATTTTTAATGAACAATCACAACATTTTTAGTAATGTTTGTAGTGACCAGACAGTATTTTTTATAAGAGGTTGGGAAATTTCCAACTGTGTTTGTGGCTACCAAACCATATATTTTTAAACAAAAGTTCAGGACTTTTCTAGATGTACTCGTGGCCACATGAAGAGGTATTTTTCAATGCAAGGATGGGACATTGCATTGTATTTTTAGCAACCAGACCGGGTATTTTTTAATAAGAGGTTGGGACATTTCAAGTTGTATTTGTAGTGACTAAACTTGATATTTTAAAATGAAGTTCGCTACTTTGCCAGCCATATTTGTAGTGACAAAAGCAGGTAAATTATTCATGAGAGGTCTGGACCTTTCCAGCAGTGATTGTGGCAACCAAACTGGGTATTTTCAGCCAAAACATGATCTTTTTCTAATCCTTACCTAGTGGTTTTTGTGCCTAAACCTAAACCCACATCACAACATAAAATGAATTATTGTACAATGCCAGCATTTATTCTGGTAATTAGGTCGCTATATGTCTGGGCAAACATTGAGCTTTAGGCATCCAGCCATAGGTCTAAATGTTAATAAAATGAGAGCGAAAGTCACTGCTCAATTTCCCCCACCCACATCCGATTGACACCAGTACTGTGACTTGTTGTCCTACTAATAAAAACTCCAGGAATTGCTTATATTTTGCTAGTTCAGACAAAGATCTCAAACATTTTTATTGGCTCCTTATACTTCTTAGAATTAAACACTTTTCATTCATGACCATTAAATACTTTCCAAAATGACTAATAGGCAATAAATGACTCATCATCTGATAACTGGCTTGCCTCATAGAGATGAAATACCTCAGTATGCTGTTTCTCAGTGTAATGCTGTTAAGAAAATGCCCTTTGTTATTACACATGCTTGATCAGTAGAGTAAGCTGAATGGACAGGAGTCACTTGTTGAAAAGCGTTCTTCTGCTGTGTGAGATATTTGGCATTTTTCAAATTCACTCAAGTGTTTTGTTGAAGTCGCTTTTTCTAATACTGAGAAAAGTCTGTCAGTTTCAATCTGATGGCAGCGTATGAAGTTATTTTGTCCCAGAGAAATGTTATTTGTATTGCAAATGTTGTAAATGGCTTTGGATATTCACTTCGGCGTGCGAGTAAAATGTGTTAGCCCTCGTGGAGCTTGAAATTTCAGTCTCTGTGTGTAGCAGCATGCTTGTTGCTCATCTGTGTCAATGTGCATAATGTGTGATTGTCGTCGTGTGTGTGTGTGTGTGTGGATGTTTATGAGTGCATTTCTCTCCCCTTTTTCCCTGCATCAGTGTATATGAGTGTGTGTCTGTGTGTGTGCATGTGGGTGTGGGGGGGTTGATGGGCTCAGTGGGAGCCCGGATCCCGGGGGAACAGCTCTCGTTAATAATTCAGACGAGGCTCATTATCAAGGCAGCGCAGATTTCTCCCTGATTCCACCTTAATTGCAGGCAGGCTGCTCCACTCAGGCAGGCGGTAGTCACGCTGGGTCGACTCTCTCTGTCTTTTTCTCCACCACTACAGGGCCTGCTCTGCTCCACTCTGTTCTGCTCCGTCTCCAGTACTCACCCCTATCACAGCAAGACGGCCTCAGGCTAGCCTACTCCATATTAGCGTACACCTTAATAGCCGTACTATGAACATGCTATTTCTTTGTACTTAAAGATGTGCCTCATATATTTCTGATTAGATGCAGACCATGCACTGTTTGGGCATCACTATGGAATGTTTGGTTTCGTTGGCCAACAAAGACGCAATGTGGTTGGTTGTAGACCTCAAAGAATAATTAATCATATTAACTTATTTGCACAGAATGAATCAGCAACCTTTTTGATGATCAATTAATCATTTCAGTCATTTATCAGAATTAAATGCCAACAGTTTGCTGACTCTCAAAGTGAAATTTTGCTGCTTTTCTTGGCTGTACAACATTATGAATTGAATATTTTTTCAGTTTTTCTTCACAGAACATTTTTTGTAGACCAAGGATGTTCAGCTTGCTTTGCCTTGGGCTCACTTTAGTAATATGATTAGGTACCAGTGGCCAGTTATTAGACATTAATAACATTTATCAGTATTTCTAAGAAATGAATTGACTGCTTTTAACCATAGACTGTATAAAATACTGGAGGAAGCCACCGTGGTGTCATCAGTTGGTTTGTGGACTGCTGTTTTGAGGCCTCAAATTCTGCATTTCAGCCTTTGCCAACTTGGATTTTTGGAGCCAGTAGTGACCATATTTGGGCAAGAGGTGGCGATTAGAGGAACTACAGTTTTTGGCCTTTCGGTGTTACTTTTTTAACTCTGAAGGTCGCTACTTGTTTTTCAACCTTTTGATGTTTGCTGTCCCCACTTCTCTTTGCCAAGAAGCAAATTCAGTCGCAGCAACCCTGCACAGGTCAGGTGTATGCAGGCCCGTTTCTAGGATTTGACAACATGCGGGGCTTAACCTGAACCTCTGTCAGGGGAATCTACCTCTTGCACTTTTTTTATAAACAAGCTCCATTTTGATGCTTTTTATGCACTCTGGCACCTTTTTTACTTTCAAAATACAAAATTTGAATTTGAAAATGGTCTATGGACCATCGATGAGTTGAGTGTCATTGTAGACATGATGATTCATTACAAAAATAACATTTATTGAAAAAGAAAACAATCATTAGATCCAGCCTTTATGATTTACATTTCATTATGACTGAAGCACCATTTTGTGCTTGCAGATCCATCTAAAACATAAGCTATATAATGCCTTATGATGATGCTCATGACACAATGCCTAATGTGTTTTGCAGTGGTTATATGCTTTGTGAAATATTATAATGGTGAGTTTATCCTTGAAATAGCCTATAGCATATTATCATACTGATGACACTATAGGACGTGTGTTGCCATGATTTATATCGGGCTACAATAATACTCCTCTTCATGCCCATCTATAGGCTTATGTAATGTATCTTGTCTTCATAATTTACACTGACTGATGGGTTCCCATTCAGTCCATTCACCGAAGCCTCGCTGAGAGAGCAACATAATGGGCCTGATCTTGTCATACATGTATATGAATATTTCAGATCAAGCCATTGTAACTAGATGGGGCTTTAGATAAACAACACAGATGCTTCTTCCTCTTTGCTCTTGCTATAAGATGAAGTGTGCTTCGAGCTGTATTTCTCTCTAGGCCACAAAACTCGCTTCCCACAAATCACGGTGCCCATATTTCCTAATTCAATTTTTCTCTTCGTCGGATATCCCTTCCTGTATGCAAGGGATTGATGGCTGTGCGCATGTGTGCAAATGTGTGTGTTTACGTGCACGCATATTGCCGTGCCTGTCCCTGAGAAAGAGATGATGTATACCGAGCTAAACGGTGTATTTCACAACGCTCCATCTCCGGACCCTTCCTGGCAGCCACGTGCCGGGTCTCTCGCTCCTCTCTGCCTGTCCATCAAGCTCCTGTCATGAGCCAAAGGATTGTGGGAGGGGAAAGAAGAGCGTATGAGGGCCGTCGATCAGTTTACCTGAGCTTGGCGGTCCCGGCAAGTGATGGAGGGAGCCAGCTCACAAAGGGAAATGTAGTTAACGTTGACGGATCGGGGCAGGTGGATAGAAAAAATAGGAGGGCAGCGGAGAGGAGGAGTAGCAAGAGTTATGTTCAAGAAAGATGCTTGTTATGCTAATGGCTGGTGGATGTGCTGCGGCTGGGGCATGCGCCCGCGGCTGATGGATGGAGCTGTGGAGGTCACCTCGGGTAGCGGCTGGTCACTGCACCCCTGCTGAGCTGTAATGTCTGCTCACCTGAGCTGAAAGAGGAAACTGACCTTGGAAAGAAATCACTTTACATCCCAGCGTGGATATTTGTATGTGTAAAAGCAAACCATGTGTGAGCAAATCTGTGTGGGATCCAGCATATGTGTTGGGAGGTTACAGGATTGGGGCGAGGTTGTTGGGTTATGAGGTGACTGTCAGACCAGCTGGGATCGGGGGGGGAGGGGTGTGTGTTTTTGTGCGTTTGAGGGGAGGTACGGTCAGACAGGGGGGTGAAATTCTTCCCTCCCCGATTGGATTTGTGTGTCACTGACTTGAATCTGGGTCAGGATACTGGGTCCGGTGTTTAGTATGCTAACCGTGTGAGGTCTGAACTCCAAGTCTGCTCATAGCCCTGAATGAACCCAGCACGTCTGCCTCGCTCTGTCTCCTCTCCCCCTTTTCTCTCTTTCTCTTGGACCTTTTTTTCATCTTTCCCCTCTTTCTCCCTCGTTTTTTTCTCTCCGTGCCGAGAGCCTTTTTCTATCCCCTCCTCTGTCTCTCTGCCTTTTTTCTCTCCGTACCCCAGGCTTTTTTTTCATACCCTTCTTTCTCGTGCTCTCTTTTTCACTGTCAGTCACTCACGGCCTTCTCTTCTCTCCTCACTTGTTCTATTTCACACTCTCAGTCCTCCCCACAAAGTAGCCTTTTTATCACTCATTTCCCTCTTCCCTCGCTCATTTCTCCTGCTCCTTTCATGTGCTTTTGAAATCCCCTTTTCATCTTTAGCTCTCGCTCTCTCTTGCCTGCTCTCTCCTACACACACACACACACACACACACACACACACACACACACACACACACACACACACACACACACAGGCTCATTCAGTCATTCCTTTATTATCCCAAAACTAAAGTGATAAATGGCTCTCTTTCTTCTCCGTAAATGTCACTCGGGGAATTGTCTCTGCTCATTGATTGACTGGAGTAGAAGGATGGCCACACATGCACGTGCACCAGTCGCCCACACGTGCACACGGGCACAAAAGAGAAAGACAGAAGAAGAAGAGGGCGGCTGGGTAATGATCTATCATTAGAAGTACAGCTTGGCTGGGACTGTAGCCGTCAGGGTTAACATCTGGCCCTCGCAGGTCCAGCTTTCTCTCAGAGGTTGATGCATCATTTGAAGAACTTGTGCGGTTGGTTTATAATGAAGCATCAATTCTCAACAGGACTTGGCATTCACAGGAGTGCCGGGAAGCAGGAGCTCGACAAGGGATCAATCACAGTTAAACAATCTGAGCAGGCAGGCCGGGCCCGTCTTGCCATTCTTTTCTTTCTAAAGTGGCGTGACGCAGAATGCATAAGTGTTATCCCCGGTTTTATCATTTATCTTTAGCATATTCCTAAGTGTCAGAAAAGTGGCGGCTGAGGAAATAGGCACCAGAGCAGACGGTGTGCCACATGTGTGTGTAAGTAAGTAGGGGTTAATAATGCTCAGTCATTTTCTTAATGTCTCATTCACCCTGCCTCAGGCTAAAGAGCTTGATAAAGGTCAAGACTGCTGGTGGTTGCATGTCGTCTTCCCTTATTTCATTCTCTTCACTGCACAGCGGGGAGGAGGGAACCAAAAGTCCGCGGCCAGGCAGCGACTATCCGCGTCCCTTCGTTCTCAGAACCAGGATAAAGAGATTTAATAGGGAGACAGAAGGGAGATGGGGCGGGCGGCTCAGTCAATGAAGAAGGGATGAAAATATTAAATTGATAGAGAGACAAAGATATAAAGACAAGAAGAGGGAGGTGAGGAAGATGGAGAGGGAGAGAAAAGAGAGTTGGGATAATACAGAGTAGATTATAGGGCATCCAAGCAGGACTGGAAGCCAGACTTGGCTGCACTTCAGCTACACTCTGCACTTTTCAGCTCAAGTGTGCGTCCATTAGTGCACTCCCATTGCACTCAGAAAAGCCATGCACTCTGAGATGCAACACACATGCATGCACACGGCAACATTCTTACATACCATTCATACATGCAAAGCCCCAAAGACATACAGTACAGTTATCTTACAGTGTCCCTCACACACATTTCCCCAAAAAGCTACGCTGACCCAGTCTTGCTCCTCCTCTCTCTCCCTCTCATTTTCCCTCACACACACACACACACGCGCACACATTCACGATCCCTTCACTAGCCACCAGATTGCTTCCCGTCAAAATAAATAATTAAATGCGTGCAATAACAGCTTCCGAAAAAAGATCCCTCAATTAGTGCAAAATGGGTAAATGGCATGGGGGTAGGAGCTGCGAGGGGGGTGGGGGGAGTGGTATTTCGGGAACACACACACACACACACACATACATCTACACATACACACAATCTATTACATAAGGCATGACCCAAGAAGGTTTTTATGCAGTTGTGCAAGGGTAATTTCTCCCCTCCCCTTTAGCAATCAGCTTAGTGAAGTCTTTTCTCAAATCCTTACAAGTGATCCATGCCCAAAGAGCAGCCGGGGAGAGATCTAGATGAGCGCCAAGGAGGTGCAAGAAGGGTGGCTGAGGGGATGCTGCAGGGGTCAGCGTTGTGTGTGTTTGTGGAGCCTTCTTTGTACATTTCCAGGGCTGTGTTATCTGAAACGGTGATTAGAAAAGGTTGTAATTCATGCAAGGGAGTCTGTGTGTGAGAGAGAAAGAGATACAGGGCTAGACACTGATGTTCCTTTTGAGAAAGGTGTGTGGTAAAGGGCAGAGGTTGCAATGTTACCTGGCTATGATGAGAGAGAGGTAACTGTAGGATAGATGCATGTTTATTCACAGGGATTGGCGTGGTAGGGAGCTTTACAGCCTGACCGTGAAGATCAGTAATTAAGTTGGAATTGCTAAATCCCCTCGTGGAAATAAAAGCATGATTCAGACTTTAATGGAGCTGCAACTGATGATTATTTTCATTATTTCTTAATCTATGGATTATTCTAATTAATAGATTATTGTTTAGTGCATAAAATAAAAAGAATAGAGGGACACAAGCTTAATGTAAGCATCCAAAGACCAAAGGTCATCTTTCCTATTTTCCATTTTTTTAAAAACATCTTCAATGAGATGGAGGCTTCAGCGGTTTTAGTGTTTGCCTTATAGCCAGGAGCGTAGTACCAAATTCTGGGCCCAATACATGAGCAGTCTTTGTGGACACCCCACCTCCCTTGATCCATTTCCCTTTCAATGCACATTTTGATTTTTTTTCATAGTGACTTTGCTTTCTTTCTTTCTTTCTTTCTTGGGGAAACACATGACACTCTATGAACTACAGTTATAGCTCGATTAGGCCATTTAATAGGAACACTGTCCTTGTCCCACTATACAAGCACCGAAGGAGAACTGATTTATTGACAAAAGTATGTCCTACTCCGCCATGGTAGGTGGCGATATGCCCCCTTTTGGCTTGTTGCTGTTGGACCTTCTTCCGATTGACCTATTACATCACATACCTAACAAGTTAGGGTTACATGTCAAATGGTGACAACATGGATAACTTTTTGGCACTGTACGTTTTGTATGCACCCAACACTTAACTTCTTAGTGATTTGTTTTCTTCCCTTCCTCTTCTTATTTTGTTTTTCCCAGCTGTCTTTCTTCTACATCTGTATGCTGTTTGACTTTCTGGTCAAAAATCCAGTTTTAGACAGACTAACACAATAATTAAACTTTTTCTACCATTATGTAAATGCACTTACTGGGTCTTGCTGTGTTTAGAGATGATTCCTACTGCAGGGATGGACAAAACCATTGTGCATCTTTAACGGGTGAGAGGGGCCTCAGCAAGCTTTCACTATTTTTTTAATACAAAGTTCTGTCTTTCAACCAACCTATTCTGCCAATTTTAATTAAGATATGGAATTAATTATTTAGATTTTTTTAAAAATGCAAACAAAACCAAACTTTTCATCCCAGGCTTTTCAAGGCCTTCCCCTCCCGTTGGGATCCTTTGGTGATTAATCCCACCCCCCCCTACGATGCCCCTGCTTGTAGCCACCCCACCCCACTGTCCTCTGTTGTACCTGGTTGGTCACGTGTTCCTTCAGCAAATGCTCACATGCCAGTTTCATTTCTGACACCGCACCACGCCAAAAATCTTTTCACACAGCTGGCATCTGGCCGTATTGTACTGTTGTCATCAGCAGGGCTATAATACTAAACTACACTCACAGCAGGTGCCAAAAGCAAGCTCGCAAATGTTTCACTGGGACAAATATATTACAGAATAGGCCTAATCTGTGTGTGATGAATGCTACGACAGTACAGCAAACAGATGGATGCCTGAACCTGGAAACCTATCGAGTAAGCAAACTAGGGGAGAATTAGCACTAGCGCTAACACAGCTAGCTTAGGCTGAGCTGTTCTGATTTTTAAATGTCAGGCATGTTGATTCTGGTATTCAGCAGCACAGGTCACAGACCTGGAGGGACAGAAGGAGATCAGAGGGATCACTCTGACTAAAGAGAGGGTGAAGGGAGTGATGGAGAGAGTCTTATGGTGGAGTGGTGCACGAATGACTGTGGACATGAAGCATACTGACACAGAGTGTCAGATGAATGGATGGATTGATGGGTAAACGTACAAATGAATAAGCTGATGGTTGAAGGGGTGAAGGGCTGGCACGAACAACATGCAGGGGATGAAGTGCTGAGATGGAGTATGGAAGTGACGGCTAAAGAAGTGAAAATGTCTCACATGTGTAGAACAGTTGTTTCACCTTGCCACAGTTAAGAGTAGGTCAACTTGCAGTGATGTTTAGTGCAAGGAGAGAAGCGGCTGTGCAATGCAGAGTGGGTGAAAATGGGAGCAATGGGCTGAAATGGAAAGATGTAAGCGTAGAAGGGAAGTAGGATGGATAAATCTGGAGCTGGGTAAATGAAAAGCTGCAACGCACCGTGCTTAAGTGAGGGCACGGCTTGAAAGATATGGGGAGGGACAGAGAGGGTCAATCAGAGATGCAGGGTGAGAGGGGGGAAGATGGATGGAGGGAGGGAGAGTGACAGAGGGGGAGAAAATGACAGAGGAGGGGGTCTTTGCGGTGGGGCGATTGCGTGACTGAGAGGAAAGTGCACTGCTGTGTGTGTAATGCTCTCAAGACGGATATTAAGACGCGCTGCCCCGACTCACACAGTCACTGCCCCTCTCTCCCCTTTTCTCCTTTACTCTCCTCCATTCTGCTCCCTCTCTTGCTCCCTCCGCGTCCACTAATGATCCTCGCGTCCTGCCACACTGCCAGGCTGAGTGATGCCCACTGACAGTCGCGCTCAGGCGGAAACGCTGCAACCCCCCCTTCCAGGAGTGCTGTGACACACACACACACGCGCGCACACACACACAGAACATACAGAGGTGTAGCACTTTCTCACATGCATGTATCAGCTCATGCAAAGCTGCTGACAGATGAGAGTGTGTGTGTGTCTGTGTGTGTGTATGCGACCATCACCCGCACCGAGCCCCTTCGTGGTGCTCACAGTCACGCACTTACTGTAAATATGCCTCCATTCGGCTGCATCTGTCTTCAGGAATTTTCATGTGATGGATAGACGTGGGCCATCGAGGTAATCACAGGGTACAGCTAGCTCGATAATGATGCTCCCCAGTCTGTCTTTTGGCCCGTGAGCTTGATGACAAATGAATTTGTAAAAGCGGACATGGACACAACAGATAATAGATTTTGAATTTAAGCATTTCTCGCTATAGATGCACTACAGTTTGCATAGAAATGCTACATCTAATTTTTTTATTTTGTTTCTGCAAATGCGGCATCAAAGTCGCAGATTAGTCATTTGACACACTGCATATGCAATCCACTTTATTTTGCAATTTAGATGACAGAATTAGACAAAGGGTGATAAATGCACTGGAGTACCCAGTTGACAGCAAAGTGAAATCTTGAACTCAACCTCTTAAAGTACAGTGAGCATTGCCAATGCAGTCCCTTCTCAAAGGTTAATTCCCCTCTCAGTACCTCCGCTGGTTTCCCTCTATCATGCCTAGAGTGTGTTGGCAGTCGAGGCAGGAAACAGTGAGTGGGGTGGGGGGGCAGCTTGTGGTGCTGCTTGTTTTTAAGTTAGTCTGTGGCTGCGGCCCAAATGCATGAAAGCATCCTATTGAGGTGGTGTTTATAGGTAAAAAAAAAAAAAAATAGAAGTCTTTAGTTGTGTGATTCTCTCTGTCTCTCTTTTTAGATAGTTTATATGGTAAGCTTTCTTTTATATCTCTGAATGGTGGTTCTTTAACCAAAGAATAAAATTCCTACACCTCCCAACATAAAGAAGTTAAAGTATAAAATGTCTCTGCGATGTTAACACTTATGTGTTTGCTCTTCTTAAAAGATTATTTTACAACATTAAAAAAACAAGACATCATTGCTGTATCAGTTTATTGTAATGAAAACTATTTTCATTGAATCTTTACATTTCAGGGCAGTTGAGGCCTAGTTAGCTGCTACTGACAAGGCCTAACCGCTCCAGCTTTTGTTTAAGCCCAGAAACGTAAAATATCAGGGCTTTAACATGTAAAAATAGTTATACTAATACTGATATTTTGTTTACCATGGTTTTCCGCATATAACAGTTTAAAAAAAAAACTTGAAAGGGGTTGGAAAAAGATTTACTGGTTTTTATTTCATTGAGAAATTTTCAATGGTTGACTGGTGAAAGAGCAGTGTAGATTAGTGTGGTGGAAACATTTGAGAGATTGAGCCATACGTGTTTTAGCCTTGTTTACCTAAATTGAAGGCTGGCAGATATAGCAGAATGGCAACTGTAGTTAGCATTGTTTATTTATGCTTGTTAGCTTGTAGACTCTCTGGCAGTGACTGAAACAGCGCTGGTGTTTGTGAAGCATACAGTAATAACTGATGGAGTTTTTGGTAGGTAGTGGAAGGAAGCTCCAGTGTGTGGTTTATATCCAGAAACTACAAACTCTACTCTGTTTTTGTCAAAACTTTCACTATGCTAATGCTAATGCTAACTCTTACTCTGACAAGTTCACTCTGCAGTTGAGATTTCAGTTTTCTTCAAAATTGTTTTGTCAAAGTCTGTTCCCTGTCAATACCTGTTTTCTGTATTATACAGCAATTGTTTTTCGTGTTAGTGTCATAGCCAGTCTAGCTTGCCTGGCGTATAGTTGAATCTCAGATTTTAGGGAAATGCAAAGACATAACCTACTATAGCAAAGGAATGTAAAAGGCCTCCATAGAGGATATAAACACAAGAAAAATACATTTTTGAGTAGAGGGGGACTTAAAGTAATTGCACTATATCCACATTTTTTACAAAACTTAAAAAATGTAACAAGACAACAGAAATAAAATGGACATAATGTTTAATTTGAAGGACAGTCATAAATACTGCTGTTATCTGACTACAGTAGGGATTAGATGCAAAAAAGTATGATCAACAAATTAACAACATCTATAACATCATTAAACATAAGAGGGCATAGTTCTGATAGCTAACGTGTAAAAAGGTTTAGAATATATAATTTGTTATGGAAAAAAAATGCATATCGTGCAAAGTAAAATGCATTGTATGCATTATATTACATGATTACACATTAAATTTAGCTGCAGTCCCATGATGGTCTTGTCTCACTCTCTGCTGCCTGAACCCTACCTCCTAATTTTTCATATTTAAAGAAATCTTCCCATCACTTCCCCTCTGTTCAGCCTC